>NW_010234071.1:26741-56054 GCF_000690775.1 Eurypyga helias | reverse complement strand
TCACCCTTTCTGACACAACAGAGAAAGAAGTAAGTTGCTGGAGTGTATCTTTCTCAGACACCACATGGGGCATTTTCAGTGGACTTGTGTTTATAGAATCATAGAACGGTTTGGGTTGGAAGGGACCTCAAAGACCATCCAGTTCCAACCCCCCTGCCATGGGCAGGGACACCTTCCACTAGACCAGGTTGCTCCAAGCCTCATTCCAATAGGCAGACAGCAGTCTAGGTTTGGCACAGGTCTTTCCATACAGCACTGTGTCTTGTTTGCTCAAGTATCCCTGGAGACACCAGGAAAACAGGCTGCAAAGGAGTGGGATGAGGTTGTTTTATTGTGAAGCGATTGGCACCTTAGTTTTGCTTGACTAAATTGGGCCAGAGGCACCTAAACCACACAGCCATCCAAATGAGAAAGAACCTGGGCACCATTTCTATGTCCTTGCCATGAAATAAGACTTCCCTGCTACTCATCAGGCAATTAACCGTCACATTTTTCTGTCTCAATTAGTGTGAACAACAGGGCTGGATCACAGATGTACAAACCCATGTGCCTGACTTGTCATAAAAGTGTCCTGAAAACAGGATGGAATAGACTTTGATCCGCATCCTGCTGGCCTGAAAGCATGAGATGGTACCGCCTGAGACAAGCCCAACCCTGCCAGTTGCAGTCAACTCTGGGCATCAGTGGGCTCAGCACAGTGCACAACCTTTTTATCAGAGAATCCTGTGGGGAATATGCATCCTGCTCCATGATTTTACACATGTGGCAGCATGGTAGCCATCCAGATAATCCCCCTGTATTGCCCACTCCTGACATTTTTGGTCCCAGGGGTTGCAAAGGCACCCAGGCCTTTCCCTCCTGGGTACCAGAACTGGTGGGGCCGCAAGCTCCAACAGACAGGGACCTGGGATGGCTGGTGAAGACCGTGTGTGGTAGCACCCTCTAGAACGAGGTTTGCCCACAGCACCAGGAAAAAGCTAGGGTCTTGCTTTACCCTCTTAAATGTTTGTGTGGAACGTGTTGCTTTTAGTAAGGTTTGAGGTGACTTGATATTTCAGGTGCCTGGTTTTGCACCTAGCATTTTACAAAAATATCCTGCAATTACGAGCTGCGTAGGAGGTTGCCAGCAATAAGCCATTATTTACTAGCACTTCTGTAATGAATAGGTCATATTCCTCTACAGTTTAGAACAGGAAACAATGAAGTTTTTCCCAGTCCTTTGAACAGTAACTATATGGGCGTATGAAACCAGCTGAATGTGGAGGTTTTTCTGTGGGACCTACAAGTCAAACTCTCCTTTGGCAGGTTTTTGAGGAGAGGTGTCTTACTTCAGACCAAAGACGTGTGCCTCAGAGCACGTCTGTCCCAAGCCAACATTGAGCATATGTTCTTTTTGCTGACAACGGGCGCTGGGCACACGTGTAATTCTGCATACACTGACTAGGCAGAAGTATAAGGTTCTGGGAATATTTCCCACAGCCATATCCAGCATGGAGAGCTGCGGAGATTCAAAATTGGAGCTGAAGGTACGTGCCCAGCCCTACAGAAGATTTTCCTTTATTTTTAGTGTCCTCTCCCATTTTTTCCTTTGAATTCAAACACAAGAGTATTTCCAAACTATAAACACTTGTGAACAATGAGTACCTTGTAAAATTGTGGATGCTACATATCTCAGGAAAAACAGCACTTGTGGAAAGTCCACAACCTGCTGTGTGTGCACAGTAATCTCTGTTTTGGGGAGATTCACCTTCCCAGCGTTCAGACACAAGAAGTCCTTGAGTAGTTATATCTGACACAGGGCAATGAACTGCCCTCTGGCTGATCCTACCACTGACAGCAGACAAACAGCGGGGAGAGGATGTCTCCTCTTTGGATGGCTGATGCTGGAGTACCAAGGATGTGCTACAAAGCTATGGGGTCTGTGCTAGTGTGTGCAGACTGGCAGAGCTAAGGGCTGAAAGGGTGGCCTGATCCCTGGCACCGCACCCTAGGAAAGCACAGGGGCTAGGTGGGAAGATGCTGACGGAGGGCAGGGTCCCTTCCATGCTCACAGCAGTCCAGCCCTCACCTCCCTGCAGCGGAGCTGTCAGTGGCGGCAGAATTTGGCTAACACCAGAGCACCCTGTCTATGCTCAGACAGCTAAGTAACAGCTGTCTGTAACAGCTAAATTTCTATCTGGGAAAGTTTATAATCCCTGTGGGGCCTAAAGGAGGTAATTAGAGAAAGGCAGGCCTGGGGTTACATGCTCAAGGCATGGCTTTATGAAGACGTTCCTGAACCCAGAGGGAGCGGGCAAGAAGCGGTGGATATACTCAGGGAGTCTGCTCTAAGCAAAACCTACTATAGCACTAATGTGGCAGACAGCTCTTCTTTAAGCCCTGACTGCCTAACCTGCTCTGGTGCTTCACAAAATCCCCCAGCTATCTCTTAGCCCTTAAATCTCTAGAAGCATCCCCAAATAGCACAGGGTCCTTGGGTGCCGCAGACCAAGTTATGTGTAGACAGCTAAATGCGCTGTCTGGCTGCGCAAACAAGACTGCTCAGGCTTGCAAAACAGCGTGAGAACGTATGAATGAAGTCTGTAGACTTCTTCCTTGTTCCCAGTGTACTCTGGAATAATTGTTTACTTTAGCCAAGCTCTTCTTGATCTATATCCCTAGATCAGCATTAGGCTCAGCACTGCAGCCCGTCACGCAGTGTCTCCAACATGAAAGCAGACAACAGAGATACGATGGGGCAATTTTCTCCTCGACACAACTCTGCGACGGCTTTGAGGATGTCGCGGCTTTTAGGCACGAGGCAGCGAATCGGAGGCTGGTACTGGGTTTGAGTCACTGCCTTTCAAGCCTGAGCATCTGGCCAGCTGTTTGGCCCCAAAAGTGCGGTGCCATTTTCCAGAGCAAGCGTGGTTGTTTTGTGGTTTCCATTGTTTACGTGCTCAAGAACCCCAGCTTTTATTCTCTGCTTACCTGCCCGTCTCCCACCAGTCTTTCAGGTCTTGTGTTTGGCCGAGAGCATCCTGGGAATCTCCAGTCGCATCTTGCTGGTCCCAGCCACGTGGCCGGTCTGGGCTCCTGCCCATGCTTGTTTGATGTGTGACCCATGCACAGGCTGCCCCTTACCCAAGAGGCTTTCAAACAAAGGAGTCACCTGTCTCTCAGGTGCGATACAGGGGAAGGTTGCACTCAGACACCCTGTCCCGATGAGAGGCTCTGATGCTAATCACCTGCCTTTGATCCATTTGCCTTTCAACTAAAACTACCATCTTCTCCCTCGTCTCCCTCCAGGCTCATCTCCCAACGAAGACTTGCGCAGCTGCCAGGGCACATGATAGGAAGTGCCACATCCAAGCAGATCAGAAATCTCAAGCCTTGGCGAGGATTTTCTACAGGTAATTGAGGGTGTCTGCGTTTTGCACAAGCAAAATCAGTACCAGTTTGTGCAGCTAAGGACACGGCCGCACCGCTGCCTAGTCTGGACATACAAATAGTCCTTGGAGAGAGCGAGCGCAGCCTTTGGAGAGACAATACAAATCTGAGACCTCAATTTCACGTCTGCCAGCCTCAGAAAACTGAGGTTTACCTTGCTAGCCCAAAACCAAGTAAGAAGTTCAGTCACTAGAAACCAGTGCCAATTTTTTGACATCAGTGATCTATCAGAGATGGGCGAAGCTACACTCACGGCCGTTGTAGATCTTCCTCTAGGCAGGAGGCTTCTTCTAAGACTAATTTCTGTACACCAGTACTAGGAATGTTAACATTTGACAGTTCTTTTCATCTTACTCAAAATAAGGATTAAATGAGATTTCCACGGCAGGTTATCTTCATGGTCTGGGGGTGAATTTATTTTGTTCTTCAGTTAGTAGGTGTTAAATAGTTACTTTTAAATTTGTCCCCTAGATCCACATCAGGCTGAATATGAAAAACGTCGGCATTGGGGAGACATTATGCTAAAAATTGACCCCAGACAAAGGCAGCTTTTTCTTTTTTTTTTAAATTCTGAAATTCACGGCTGAAGACCAGACCCATGTCTGGATTTGGATCCAGATATCCCATAAAGCATCAAAGTACACGGGTCCCTTCTGCTCCATCTAATTCCAGCTAGTCCAAGAGTGCATTCCCAGGCAGACTGTTTCTAGGAACAGTATCAGTATATTAGCATTGTAGCTCATTAATGCTAATAGCAGTTGCATAATGCACAGCTGAAACATGGTTGTACAGTAAGCTAAGAATATATCCCAACTGTATAAGGTACGATTGCCAGTCAAAGTCTGTAAATGAGGAGCTTTCCTTACCATTACAGCTGAATTTACCTTTGATTGTAAATGCTCTGAAGGTGCCAACAATTCAAGGTATCGCAAAGTTGTGCCACTAACTCTAGCATAACGCTCTGCTCAAATGCTGCACGTTTGGCCATGGTCTGGAAGGAGGTATGAGCTCCCCTTGCCATCTGCATGAGCAGCTCTCACTCTGGGGAGTGAGTTTTCCTCCCTGGAGAGTGAGATGACTAGCTTTGCTTCAGGTGAAAGCCAAAGCGCCAGTCAGCTTGTAAACAATACAGACGACGAGCGAGTGAGATGTAGCCTTCGGACGCTGATGTGGTGTGGGCAAGTCCAGAGCAACTCCACGTGATGCAGCAACAACAAGCAACAGACTTGCCTGTTCAAGGCTTGTTTGGGTCAGTCTGGGGGCTCCTGATGCCGCTGTGGTGCCCGGGAGGGATGTGCGGTTCACTCTGCCCTCCCTTTTTGGCCAGGGTATCCCCCCACATGTGTATCCAGAGATGAAGGCAGCTCCCTGGCTCACCAACCTCCCCGATGTGCTGTGCCCATTTGCTCACCATGATGCAGTCTTTTGCTCTAGATGCCAGGGTTTTGCCCAGAGCCACAGAAAATAGTGCTTAGGTGTGTTGGAGGTTGCTCCCTCTCACCACCTGTGCCTGCTGCAGTGTCACTTCCATTTGGGAGCATGTCCCGCTTGTAGCTGAGTAAAATGAATGATGGGGCTGAATTATGAAGACGTGCGGCTGTGGGAGGATGAAGAGTGCTACTGCAAGTTTAAAACAATGGAAATTATTAAATAAACCCTAATTCCCTGCTGGCACATATATGCACTATAAATAAACATTATAACTATGTAAATAGCACACAGCTCCTAGGAGCTGGATCACCTTCTGAATAGCAGGCAGAGTCGTCTGCTACTCTACAATAGAGGGATCGTGTTTGGCTAAATTATGCGACTCATTTAAATGCATGCTGTACAGTAACATAATTTTTGGAAACCATATTGTTTGGCCCTCCTGAGCGATTCCCAGAAGTAATTCCTGCGATGAGCACACACCCAAGCCAGTCAGAATTTCTGGAATGACATTCCAGTTGCTCAACACCTGGTTATGCAGATAGAAAACAGAGCGACGCCTTAGCCAGTATAATAGATAAGGGTGTGAGAATTCAACGCGCTGGCTAGCACATGAAAGTGTGAATGACCTCGCCCCACGTCCAGGATTGCTCAAGCCATAGGAGATGTCAGTATCAATACACACATCTTGGTTTAGAGTCACAGGACAGCTCTCTTCTCAATGTCTGCTTCTGCCCTCAGATCTTAAGCCCAGAATGGAGAGAAAGCACGACGCTTGTCGAATAACGTGCTTGCAAAGTTGTTCGCTTCTGCAAACCAGCTCTAGAAAAGGATTAATGAGATTCTCTCTTCTATTATTCCATCTAGTGAAAGACCTTCAACCTCTTCAGATAAACGCACATGCAATTAGAGGGAGGTCAAAGTAACGGGTTCTCTGTCTTCTTCAAACCGAGACTAGTGACTCCCCCGTATTATCTCTCATACAAGGACTGGGTGACCTTCCCTGTATTAAATAGAAAGAGGCTCCTCTTGGTCATAAAATTACTGAGTGTATTCACCTTCTTTTTATAAAGCAAGAAACAGCTTGAAGCTAATGCCATTTTGCATCTGTGTCCTCAGTATCTACCAGGAACGGGCCAACAATTCCTATTTTGCATCCATCACCAGAAGAAAAGATGTGTATCAACGGTAGTCAATTAATTCACTGAGTAGCAGATTCCGGCAGTTGTAGCCCAAATTCATGGGTTAGGTAGGAGGGGTGAGGGGGTAAGGAGGGTTGCTTGATGGGAATTCCTCCTTGTCCCAGCTGAGGTACAGACACCATTTGGCAAGAGCAAGATCCAAGGAAATAGATGGTGGGTAGAAGTCGGGGATAGGTCTGGGTGAGGGAGGCACTTAAATCCTCATGCCAGTGACACACGAGGAAGTTCTGGAAGGTGTAGGAAACCAAGCAGCCTGGTGCTAATACAAAAGGCCCAGCACACGTCGTGCAAAACCCTGAGTTCAAATAAAGACCGCAGGTAAATGGTGGCAGGGTGGGTGTTCACACTTCCAGTAAATGTTTTCCTCTGAGCTAGAGGGAGACCTTGAGCAGCAGTCAGTGCACCTTGTGTTATAACTAGGTTCCTAACCTGGCTACAACATTGATTAAAGTGATTAATCTAACCTTGTAAAGGCAGCTTCAGCAAACAAAGACCTGTGAGTACGAGTAGGCAGGATTAGATGAGAGAAAAACGCAGCAAGCGGTGCCTCTCCCAGAGGAAGGGAAGATGCTTGCACCAGATGCTGGTACCAAAAAAGCACGAAGGAGTCCCTCAGTCAGTAAGCTGGCTTGCAACTCCTGGTTTTCTTCATTAGAAAGGAATCAAACCCGTCATTTCTGATCCAGGGAATTCCTAAAGCACATGCTTTTCTACTGACTTTTCTGTGCTCCAAGAAAGAGACAGTAAAGGTGACAAATTAGGAAAGCAGTGTTCTACTCTTCCTTCCTTTTTCTTTCTGTTTTCTTTTAGCCTTTCTAACAGCTCCACAATAACTGACACACAAAAAAATAGATGGGAGCCTCCTGTGACCTGAGACATGAGGTTATATTAGAACATAGCTGGGTGCCTCCAAATTGTGGGACAACTGCCAGATCCTCAAAAACAGTAAGACCTTGAATTCCGGCTGTAAGAAAAGGATCTTTGAGTATCTGGACCAGGTTGTATAATGTCCTCATCCTAAATATATCTGTAACCTGTCACGCAGTAAGTGACACATGCCAAGTCTCTTGGTTTCTCACGAAATTCGGCAGCATGCAGGTTGGCCCAGTGTGGACTAGCAAACCATTCTCTGGAAACGCTCGCCCCAAGCCCCACTGAGGTGGCACGTGCAGTTCCCTCTCCCAGCTTGCTCTGCACTATCATTGAGGTTGTCAAGCCAAGCACTCAAAAATCACAACAAACCTTCTGCCTGCTCACAGATGTGTTTCACCTAAGGCCTTGAGGTATGTGCTCCACCAGAACATGCCCAGATAATTCTTTCACGGACTTGCTTTAATTGAAGCCAATGGACCAGATTGTTTCTCTGAAGGAAGCACTGGCTGTTAGTCCACAAAGGTGTTCAGTGAGAGGGCATTTCAATATGCAAGAAGGTCTGTATTGGTGGGTACAACCATTGCTGGATAAAAAAGGGAAAAGGAAGCGGGAACAAACATTTCTGGGTTCCTTTCAAATGCCACCTATCAACTAGCCAAGCTAGTGAGTGAGTAAAGGAATGATCAAAGGCATTATGACTATGACAGCTAAATAATGACAATGTGGAGGAAGGTGTTAATTGTAAGTACGCGTTTAGTACGGCCAGGGAGCCCCAACACACTCAATTAGAGAGAACCTTAAGCATAGCGGATCCAGCAAGCAAACTCTCCACCTACTCCGGGCATCACCCTTAACCGCTGTAGGCAGTGATAATGCAAAAGTGGGATTCGACCTTCATCTGAAATTATCTGCCTTCTCTTTGAGGAAATGAGCTGGACTTAAACAGATCTTAGCCTCTGAAAGATGCTATAGCTCTGGCCAGGGAAAATCATCGGTGCGCAGAGTAGGATTTCCACCAGTTCATGACATATTCCACAGGATATTGGGCTGCAAAGAGACTCATTCCAATCCATCTGCTGCAAAACTCTGACCTTCCTCTTCACGTTGCAGCTGCACTTGTCATATGCAGGATGGCTACGGCTTGTGCCGGTGACACCTGCCTTGCCCCCCTCATGCAGACTGAAGCCCTTCTGCCAGCACTTCTCACTAAGGCCACCTCAGACCTGCTGGCAAAGGGGGTTCACAGAGTTTCTCACACCTTCTGCAACACACATGATGGCAATGAAGTTGACATCTAGTTACACGTGACAACTTATCTCTGGAGTACTGACTTCCAACCATCTCCTCCTTTTGACGTCTCACCATTACCAGCAAGCAGGGCTGGGACAATCCCTTACTTCTAGAGGTGTCACAGAGGCTTCTAGAGCGTAGGTCTGGGTAACAAGGACTCAGGGGTTTGTTTCAAGACAACTACTACTCTTATTTCAAACAGACGTAGGCGGGTGGCTGGTCATTTGGGCTGCGCACTCAGGGGCAGTTGGAGATAGCCGGCTCATGCGTGCTCCTGCCCAGTGTGGTAAGACCATCCAGGCATGAAGTTGTTGAGGTCTCTCCCTTGGGAAAAGGCTATGGGCCACTGGAAAGCCATGCCTTTCTGCTTCGTGCTACCCATGGGAACTAAACTTCTTCTACCTCAGTTTAGCCATGTTAGAAGTAACAATCTTCATCGGTCTGGCCACTGACCCCAACCTGCAGGCCGCCTTCCCGCCTGACCTCAGACCTGCCTGACCACTACGGACTTGCCCAGTGACTGGGGCTCTGGGCTGAACCCGCCTGCACTCTAACAGAAAGATGTGAGACACCGAACAGCTACAGAAACTCCCTCGGCCAGTACTAAAAAGCCCACCTGTAGCTTTTTAATGCTTGTTAGCCAGCTCTCTACTCAGAAGGCAGAGCATGGGACAGGTGACCAAGGGTATTCATTTTATCAGACAAACTTATTCCACTGAAAACAGAAATATTAAAAATTATTTTAATTTAATAAAAGATGCAAAGTCAGTAAAAAGGTTTGGGTTTACCTCAAAACATTACTCTGCTTATTAGCGGAATGACTGTGCAAGGCAGACTTCACTTCAGTATCGCTTTGGTTATATATGCTTTCTGGGAACGGCAATGGTTTCTAGGCCATTAAATATTTGTCTGCATGACCGATGTGTTCTACCTCCTGCTCACCTGCACTGCTAACGTACTTTCCCTGGGAGATGGAATGTTTGTCATACCAAAATAGCAACTAAATGAATGAAAGTTCAAGTAGAGCTATAAATAGAAAGGGCACCAGGTTTTCACAGTGCGCATATAATCCACTTCACACCCACTTCCTTTTGTCTGCCATTAACTCTGAGATCTGAAGTGAAATAACCTTTCTGCACTTTGGAAGAACAAACAGCAAAACAATAAAAGAGACCAAACTGTTATGAGGAAGTCACTGAAGCGCTCTATAGGAAAGATGGACAGACTATTATACGTACACAGTGCTGTGCCCCACAGCCAGAGGTGCCAAATAGTAACAGCCATTTAAATTTTATAGCAATACTTACGTGGGAATCTGGGGATGGCTGAATGAAAACGCCTTGGGAGGAATTTCTCTCTGCCCGTTCTGCTTTAACAGTCCCTTTCGTGCGTGATGTGGGGCCGAGCCAACCGTTGGGTCCACGGGTAACGCACAGTGGAAACCGGTGGAAACCAGCTTCCAGGGCTGTGGGAAGCAAAATGGGGAGAAAAACACGATGAGAAGTAAAATAAGACAGAAAAGCTAAAAAAAACCCTCAAAGAACCCCACACCCAAACTTTTCTTTAAAGGACAAATGCTGCTTGCTTTTCATGCCAAAGACAGAGCACACTGGCACTATCCCAGTGTTGCTTTTCCATGTAAATAAACGCCTTTTCATGTTGCCACAAGGTGTTTAGGAGAACTATGGGTGGAAGGGAGGGGGTTACAAAGGCAAACGGAGTGGGTAGGTGCTCTAAGAGGCAATCTTGGCTGCAAGACTCAGCCCTCATTAGCAAAGCTCACAAACCCTCACACTGCACTGTATTTTCCTGTGTTTCCCTGGGACTGGCACTGTCTAGAAGTTCTCTTGTGGAAGGCTGTTCAATAATTGACACTGAGATAAACACCAAATAAACCTGGAAGAAAGTAGCTGAGTCAGGCTAGATTAGATTAGGTGGTAATTCACTATTTTTAGACACAGCTGTTGGAAATGGATACCAAACAAAATCTCACTAAAAAGAAACTCCTGCCGAAAATGTAGGCTCATAAAAATGCAATGAGTTCACAGGTTGGGTTTATTATTGTTTCAGTGTGAGATATGAAATCTGCATGTATAAAGGGATGCCCTTTTCTCTGTTTATGCAGGTTCTTTGGAGGTTGGCGTGTGTATCACTTGGCCTGTTGGGAGTTTCATGCTGTTCTAGGTACAAATGCAATAATGAGTAATAGAAGAAAGTATCACAACATGTTTCAATGTGTCTCGTCTTCTGATGAGAACTCCAGAGCATTTCTGCACAGCTGTCTGAACAGAGCTCCTATCTGATCCTTATCGTTTCACTCCTAGCAATGGAGGTGGCTGTACTTTTTTTTTTTTTTTTTTTGTATTTTAAAAATGTTGAGGAAAGTGGATGGAAATGCTGACCAAACACCCTCCTGCCTTTTCTTCTGAGCAAATGGACATGCTAGATATTTGCTCTATCATCCCATTCACCTCCGCGTTGGGGGCGTTGGGCCTGGGTGGAGAGGTGACCGCAGCTCACACACTTGAATGGGTCACTCCTGCAACCCCCTGTTGAATCACGACTTGTTAACCCTGGGCCTAGATTTACCGAATCAGATGGTCACTGCCAATCTGTTTTCTCTCTCATCCATCCCAAAACACTCCCAAAGGGAAGCAGGCTGGGTGAGAAAGGAACTCGTGTTTATAAAAGTGCTGCAGTGTGAAGCTGCTTATCCCAGGTCTTGCACGACTGTACACAATGTGAGCAAGGAAATAATCTGTCTGGGAAGATGCTGCTGTACATGAAAGCATCTGCCTGCAGCTAGATTCCATCAAAGAGCAGATCTGCGGATTGATTTTCCCAGTATGACATCTTCTATCTGCAGAGCATTCAAAGGTTCTTTTATTAGCCCCGCTGCTGTTCGTGATTCAAGCAACATGATGAAACAGCTCATGAAAAGGCACTCAGCCCCACAAACGCTGCCCCATAAGCAATACCAAGACGGGGTGGTGGCAGGAGCAGAGCTGTGGTAACAGGGGCAAGGGAAGAGCATGGGAAATGCTATGAGCGCAGACGTGAGCACTGATGTCCATGCTGGCAACAGCATTTCTCAGTCCATCTTTTAATGGAAACCCACTTCATCTTCGGGGAACAAAGCCCCAGAGTCAGCTTGTGCCAGCGCAGCTCACATTGAGCACTGATGTCCATGCTGGCAACGGCATTTCTCAGTCTGTCTTTTAATGGAAACTCACTTCATCTTCGGGGGACAAAGCCCCAGAGTCGGCTTGTGCCAGCGCAGCTCACACGAGCAGGGTACCAGGAGCGGTCCGACCGCGGTTGGCGAAAGCTTGCACATTCATTTACTATTTCTGTCTCTCTGCTTTGGTTCTCTGCATGCATGGGCATGTTTTTGTGCGTTTTTATTCTATTTGCAGTGATGTCATGGGCAACCTCTTGATGACTTATGACCCACAACAGGCTAAGTACCACTGGCTTATGAAACAATGAAAGGGAGAAGAAAGAAAGTAAGCTGGAGTAACATTAATTTAATAAAGTCAGCAACCAAAAGGACAGAAGTGGCACATAATTTCCACAGTGACCTGCTGTGGGTATTTCGGGAGGTGCCAGTGAATAAGGGAGGCTTTCAGAATACCTAAGAGATTTGGACACGGTAGAATATGTTCCCTAGGGCTGAGCACCTGAAGCCTGAATAGCCACATCAAACATTTTTGGGGCATAGCACACAGCATGTCAATTTGCCGGGGACTGGGCTCTGCCACAGGATATGCTAATACTGCGCGAGAGGTCTGAACACATCCTTGGAGGAACCACACAAACCTGCATATCCTTCTTCAGAAATGGATTTTATTAGATGGCCTGAACAATTTATTTAGCACAAACGTGCTTTTATGTCCTCAACCTATTAGAAAGCTCTATTAGACCATTATGCTGCACAAATATAGTCTCTTACATGTCAGAGGGAAGTGATTCCTGAGCCATTCCCTGTGCTTTTAATTGATGGGAGAGAAATATGTTGTTCCCCAAGAGCATTTCCTACTGATTCACTTCTCTTTATCATCTGATTTACAGGTCTGGTCTTGACTTTTCACCACACCCAGATCTCCCATTGACTTCAAGGAACAGGGCTCTGTGGGGGCAGTGTGAAAGTCACCCAATAAAGGTTTTCAAGAGGAAGCTGCTGAATTCATCAGCACTGGAATTTACATAGATCTAGAAGACGCTAACAGGTTCGCTATGGCAAGTATGACAAGCTGTGTCAACTGAAGTGGCATGATGTAATGAAGGACCGTGCAGAACAGCCCATGTGTTTGCAGTGATAAGCAGAGTATAGCACATCCACTGCAGGCTCTGCCTGCATCAGCATGGAACTCCCTCTTTCAGTCCCAGGATGCGATGGGGCTCTACTATACATTATTTGTGGCTTATTCCAGGTTGCCCAGAGAAGCTGTGGATGCCCCATCCCTGGAAGTGTCCAAGGCCAGGCTGGATGAGGCTTGGAGCAACCTGGTCTAGTGGAAGGTGTCCCTGCCCAAGGCAGGGGGGGTGGAACTAGATGATCTTTAAAGTCCCTTCCAACCCAAACCATTCCATGATGCTGTGATTCTATGAAGGACTGCCATGTGTACAGATTCATTGCTGTTTCTTGCCACCCACTCCAAAATTACACCAGAAGCCATTGTCTCTAAGAGAAGCCGGAATGCATTGTGATTACTTTGTTTCCTGCATGAAGAATTTGCACAGACACTTAGTTAACCCTCAGCTTAAATCAGAGACTTCTTGTGTTAGATGCTGCATACTCACATAAAGCACAAGTTACCTTTAGAGCCAGACAGAAACTAGGACAGTTATAAAGGGCTACGCTACCGTGCAGAGAACCACAGACAATGTTGCAGCAAGGGAAAGCCTGATCCAGTGCCCCTCTCCAGCCTGTCTCGGAAGGGGTCTTGGAGAGACACTGGGACACAGCCAGGCTTTGCCAGTTGCATCTTTAGTACTCGGTACATCCACAGCAGAGTGATCTCGTGCCTGGAGAAACCTCATACGGCAGTGATCAATCATAAATACTACTTCCGTAAGATTTGGAGGGGAAGTAATCCTTTCCATCTGCTGAGGAGAAAAAGAAATGATCCCTGAACAGCATAATTTGTATAAATGATTGTGCTTTTTACCCACGGTTCATCTGCCAAGTACTCTTGTTTGGGAGGAGCCTGTGTGCGTTTTGATGTGTAAAGTAGGATAATGGATTACCATTATTAAAGGGCTTACAAATTGGGCAGGCAAGCCCCAGGTGAGAGGTCATCTGTCTGTATGAAAGAAAAGGTTTGAGCAGAGTGAGGAAGCTTGGGTTTGACTGAGAGGACAAAGGTTTTGTCCTGCAAGACTGCAGGTCTGTCTGAACAGAAACTAGCTGACAGGCTCTCTTTTTGTTCTGAGTTTCTCAGCCTGGCTGTTTACAGAGTGTCTTACACGGGTGTTACAACAACAGAATTCATTCCACCTCGAGCTTCCAATAAATCCAGCTGCTGCAGACAGGAACTGTGAACAGGCTCTTCATATTGTGGGGCTGGGGAGGGGTAAGGAGTAGGAGGAAAGCTGTCTGAATGACAAGGAAAGTTTCAGCTGTCCTTCCCAGAGGGTGAAGTCCTGGGATGGAAATGGAGCCACAGTTTCATTTATTCCAGAGAAGGAGCCCCAGACAGACTGATGGTTGCCCTGGGTATTTGGCTGAAGGGTCATATCATAATGACAGCAATGCTACTTGTTTAAACTATGTCAGGTGTTGCAGCTTAAAGGGATTCTGGGTCCTTGGGAAAAAAATACGTCGTTGTTGACAGAAAAGACAGCCAGAGCTAATGAATACAGACCGAGGCACTGCATAATGGGATGTCTGCTTACCAGCCTGGAGCCTATGGCCGTTCCTCCTCGTCTCAGGTTGACATCGTCACTAGTTTCAGGGGTGGCAAACACAGGCTTCATGCAGAAAAGAGAAGTCTCAGGAAATCAAACTAGAAAGAGGAATCAACAGCTTGGGTGGCAGAAGGCTGAGGAAAGGCCTAGTCCAGCAATTACCAGAAAATAATCTGTAATCAGGTAATAAATAAAGAATAATAAATAATCACCAGCTATGGTGACAGTGCTCTTTATCTCAGAGCAATCTTCCCTTTTTACAGCTCCAACTTTTGTAATTATATGGGATTCCCACCTTTGCTTTTAAAAAAGTATAAAGAATTGCCTTTCTAGCCCACAGGGTTACAGAAAGATACTGAAACGCTTGACCCCTGAATTCTGAAAGGTGATTAGCAAATAAATGCAGTTCAAAATACGTAGGCTAAAACATCGTGTCTCATCAAGTTCACACTGACTCTAAGAGTTTTCAAGGGCTCTACCTGTGGTTTCTGCGTATGAGGGTTTAGTATAACAGCAGGCATGCTAGCTGTCCTAGCAACTCCATAGCAAATATACTTCATTTACAAGCAAATAAACGCACACGTAACTTGCGATTTGGACTCCTGACTGTGCCTGTCCCCTTCGCGCACTCTGCAATGCGGACTAATCAGAAACTGCCTTCCCTTACCCCCATGCCACACCACGGGCTTTAATGACTGCCTTTCAGGAGGCGTTTGCACAGGGGCAGTTTAATAGAACGTTGGTGGGGGAAGGAAAGGAGCCAATCCTTTTCCTCTTAGCTCCCCAGGATTTAGGCCAAAAGGAATTCAGCACATTCGAAGCCATGGCAGCTCTCACAGTGGAAGCAGCACAGCAGCAGCCGCTCTGCTGAGCCTGCCCACTTCAGAGGATGTCACTGCTCTGAAAAGAGCGTCTCAAAGGCACTGCAGGCCTGGGGAGCAAAGGTGCTCAGGGCAATTTACTTAAGCTTATCTCATCTTCTAGCAACAGAAATATGAGGCTTTCTGTATTTTAAATGCTTGGAAAAAATGTTTGCACTGACATCTCTGCAGGGACCTGCATCAAGTGGCGTGAGAGGGAGCGTTTTCCCTATGTTCCTAAAGCAGCAGGAAAGGAGACAGCATATACGTGTCAGGTCCCTCCAGGACATGCCACAGTGCGGATCCCACAGCCAGAGATGTGCTGGCTTTCCCAGATCCCACAGTGCTCTTTGGCCCAAGCCACGCTCTGGCAGCAGCCGTCTAGACAGGACAATTTGGGATGGCAGCTTTACTTACGGCCTCCAGAGCAGCCTCAGGTAGACTCAAGCTTTTGATTCATATTCTAGATCTTCTGTTCACCACTACCTTAGACCAAACCAAAGAGACTTTGTTTATTTTTTTCCCTCGTTCCCTCCGTGAACCTCACTCAGATGTCATCTTAGAGCATATCCCTCTCCACACCTAGACATCACTGTTCTCCAAGCTGCCAAAAGCTTTGCCTATCCTTTCGCTGCAGTCTCATCAGACTGTGGCAATAAAGCTCAAAAGACCTTCCTAAAATTGTCCAGCCTGGATGCAGCATGAGTCTTTCTCCTCCTAAACAGTGCCCTGCAGAGACCAAAAAAGCCCAGAGGATATTGGAAGGTGTTAAGAAAATAGAGTTGTGCCACAGGGTACTTTAATAATGCAGTAACGTCTTGAATCCACCTACAGCCTTAGACATCCCATTGCTATGACCCCTTTTTCATTCTAAGGTGGCACTGTTGATGGGGGACTTGAAAATGCCTGCAGCAGCAGGAGAGAATCAGGTTATGTCTCTTGATGACTGAAGAGGAATGCCTTGGAGCTCTGGAGTGAAGCAGAGAATGAGATGAGGGAACGATTTTCCATTTCTTCCCGTACTACAAGAAGTAGGCAAAAATAACTGTAATTGTTAGACTGCAGTTGTGAGACAGAAAAGCTTTTCCACACAGTGATGTGTTCCAAGGCAATGAGTGGGCTCGCTGGGGCCATCGTGCTTTCTCACTCTTTTTGAGCACCATTTCCCCGTGGAGCTCACTGTCACAGCCTGCAGTGAAAGTCAGTATAAACTGGTTCCAAAATTACCTAAAAGAATTTGAAGAGGGATCATCAAAGTCTAGTGAACATAATGGTGTGAATGTTAGGTTATTGTTTCTGGTTTCTTTTCTTTCCCCCTCTCATTGTTTTCCTGCTTTCCCCTTTCTTCAACATCTATCCCATCTGCCGTGACACGTTTACTTCTGGGCTCGAAGAGACGGTTTCTTTTGTTTGCCTTTGAGCCATAGGGTGCAACTACATTTCACAACAGTTAAGAGCTAACGGTGAAGTGTTAGGATGTGATGAGATGTTTTTCTCCAGAAAGTAGATTTCAAGGCACCAGAAAGTTTGGCAGCACCACGCACTGTAAGCAAACAGAGGGAATATGTTGTCCTGAAAAGATAGGCTCAGCCCCAGAAGTGTGTCCTGGGTGTTGCAAGTTTTCTTCATTGGAACCTTCTTTGTTTTTCAACATAGTGTGTCACCGTAACTTGGATTTCAAGTACTGCTGATCACTAGGAAGGCATGTGACCACGTCACCGTAACATGTTTGGTCCTGGACTCATAAACTAATAAACAGTTGACCCCTGCCTCTGCACTGACGTGGTCATTACCAAAAATGGTCCAGGATACAAAACACCAGCATCCAGCCCAGGGGAGAGCTGCTATCTATTGTGGGTGACACAGCTTCCAGTGGGGAAGAGGATTCTCCTAGACCCACCAAAACCAACAGTGCTTGTCTGTGAAGTTACCCAGTTTCATTTATCTCTATTTCCAGCACCCTCAAAGAGCAGTTTAAGCACTAAACAAACACTCAAATACACTGTGTTTTAATTCAGTGACATTAACTCCTCTCCGCACCTTGCTCCCCATCACTGTCCCAGGGGTTTGCCGAGATGGGAATGACTGGCTTTCCTAAGGGATAACAGTGAGGAGAAGGCACAAGGAGATCAGTTGCCCCAGGGCAAAACTCTAAATCCTCCAGACAGGAGAAGGAAGTAGCGTGGCAGAAAGAAGAAAACCTTTTAAGACTCTCAAGTCTGAGGTAGTGTTGGAAACTAATGCTGTTTTCCACATCAGAAAGAAAAATAAAGAGGGGGAGAAGAGCTCTCTGCCACGAATCAGATGCACGTGATCTGCGAAGGACCAGTTGCAATGCGTTAATAACATACCTGCCTGTTCCGCCTGAACAGCTGGCTGCAGCGGACAAGCCTCGTGAGTGAGACGAATGCACTCGATCCAGTTGCACCCAGATGCTGGAAGACAAGCCTACGTTCGGCGCGTTCACAAGAGGTTTCTGCTGCGGCCGAAAGGGTAACTGAGCGCAACTGCAGAGTTTTCTACTGTGCAAGGAGGTTCTACCGTCTGAAGAGAAAATGTTACGATGGGGTTGTGTTTTTTTCTGGGGGCAGGTGCCTCAGCACAGGCCAGAAGGATGAAAAGCAGGGGATGCAGTACCAGGCTGTGTGTTCTGGGGCGCTGCTTCCCAGCATAAATCCAAATGGTCCTCGCAAATTGCAGGGATCCCTCCGCAAGAGTCAAGGGAGAAGGAAAGCCAGCCAAGGGGTGTCTCTTCCGTGCCTCTGAACTGAGGGGGAGCCTGTTTGGCTGGAATGATGGGAGGGAAGTAGAGAGTGCTGTCACTTTGCATGTAATCAACAACCAAACAAACCAACAAACACTAAAATGATTCTCCGCAGAATGTGAGCGCTCAGGTCTGCAGACACAAGAAACTGCTTCATTTTCATCGGAAGGCCATGGAGAATTTTTCCACAAACAAGCATATGCTAAGTAATGCCAGAATACAAACTGATCTCCTGTTCTCTCCTTTTAAGTCACAGAGGAGATCACCGTGGATATCTAGGGAGTTTCACGGATCATCTGGGTACTGCGTGTCCAACACCAGGGACTTGATGTCTAATGTATTCTGCATCTTCAACGCGAAACCTCCACATTGAGCTGACGGGCAAATTGCTTGTCAGGCCCTGGGTTGCTATGTGTGTCAATATATTTTGTTTATGCTCTGCCAGACCTCCCAAACGGTTACAGCGCTGTGTCCATCACCACTAACACAATGCAGAGAGTACGCAGACTGCTGAACATCTTAGAGATTTCGGATAGAGAAGGCAGCACTGAAGCATCTTGTTTGCCGTGAGAGTCCTGAGGCAGAGCTCAGAACTTAACTTGTTCTGTCTCACTGACTGAGATGTGAGGTCCCTTTGCTCCTCGTGGCAGGATGGTGTGTTTGTGTAAGAACAAAACTAAACACAGCCTCTGACACTCCACCAGCCCAAACGTAAGAGTTTCAGAGCCCTTCCATGCTGCACAACTACCTGGTGAGAAAGAGCCACTTCCCATGCCTTGTAACACAACCGAGACTTACTTTCTGTGGAATGTGATGGTGGAATATGTGCTTTGAAATGACTGAAGTCATTGTAACTCAAAGCTGTACTATGGTTAAAGTTGGTTTAGCAGCAATAAACACACTCAGAGGGTCTAAATGATTTGGGGCTTGAGACAATTTCCTGGCACTGTGGTCCAGGCCTTATCTGGGCATGACTCTGGTACAAATGGATGGTTAACAAATAATTGCAGAGGGTCATTGGTTCCAGCCTGTGAAATCCCGGCTTGGAGAATATTTGAACAGCAGACAGTTCATATTTAAACAGTTTCAAACAGTGAAATCCCTTCAACTTGTGGATGTTAAAGCACTTCTAGAAGCAATAGAGAGAAACTGGCCCTTGAGATACGCTTGTAGGGTAAAGGCTGCAAGAGCAAATTTCAGCTAGCCTTGTCCCATTTTTCCAGTTTATAAGATCAACTCAAACAGAGTTGTGCCTGGGTCAAGAGAAGTAGCAACCAGAAATCCTTCTTCCTATCCCATCCAGAGGAATAAGCTTTAGTAGTAGGGGGCTTGTGTAGCTTGCAGGAGGTAGCAAGGCTGATGCTGCTCTGCAGGCAGCTGGCCTGCTTTTGCACATTCCCTGTGGCCCAGCAGCCTGACCAACGCACCAGGCACTTATCCTACCTTTCTCACCCTCTTTACAACAGAAAGAAAAAGAGATGTTGCTAGCAAAAGTCTAAAGGAGGGTGGAAGACTAAAGTTCAAGATTCTGTCTCCCCTCATGCCTAAGCGAAGATTACAAATGTTTGTTTAATCATTACCCAGGTGAAAACACACTGCAGCAATCATCCGTCTTGGAGTGCTCTTTGAGGGCCTCTCGAGAAGAGAAATACTTGCTCTTGCTGCCTCGACACCCTACAGGTGCTGAGAGTTGCAACACATCTCAGAAGCCAGCACTGAAACCCTCGCTGCCCTGATGGTATCGCTGCACCAAACAGAAGAGCTGGAGGTGATACGGAGGAAGGGGGACCTGGGAGGTCAGCAGCTCCATCACTCTGAGATTAATTAATCATTTGAGGTCCAAAACTAGCAAAACAGGACTTGAAGCAGTGCTTTATCTCAGGCAGGTGGCTAGACCAATGGGCCGTAAACCTGGGCTTTTTCTCTCTCCCTCAGACTTTTCTGCTGGAGCTGCCCATCACCATTGGGTGTTTAGTGGTCTGTTTGACCTTTCTGACTCCAATGTCCAACAGAGTTGCCAGAAGCCAGACTGCCATCCCAACCAACATGGTCCTTGCTCACTAGAAAATAGGAACAACCCGCTCCTTTTACAAATGTGGCAATCCTTGCAGCTGCCAGCTGTTCCCTAGGGTATGCCGTTCCCTCTCGGCTGTGCCAGCATACTTGCTAGTGCAACAGAGACCAGTTTTAACAGAATGAAAAAAGTGAGATTGACTGCTTTGGAGGAACCAGAAGCAGCACACCGTCAGAAGCATAGGCCACCAATACTATTGGCTGCAAAGGTCTTTAGACGTACAGAATCTGTATCTGCTATGCCTGTAACAACCTTAGCTATTGTAAGAACATGTACATGTGGGGCAGTTGCATTTTATTCATGTTCTGTAGTTAGCAGCTCTCCTGTTTTGGCCTAACCCCTCACACTCTAAAGGCAAAGCACATCTACCTTTGTAGCATCAAAGTGGCCTTCAATTTTTTTGGATGCTGAGGTCCAAGACTGAACTCTAGGAGCAGCCTGTGTTGTACAGCAAAGTGGCTCAGCTGTGGCGCAGCAACCAGAGTAAGATCCTCTGCTACAGCTGCTGCGATCCGGTTACACAGCTAGACTTCAGAACCAGTGGTTTGGAAGAAGGCCCTTTCAAGACCAACCAGGCTCACCTGACAGACTTTTTGACTAGGGTCCAGGGCTTTTTCAGTTCTGACTATCTCCTTTCCCTCTGGGACAAGTCACAGCACCACTATACAAAAGTGCTGCAGTGTGACTACTTCAGGAATGGCTCAGCGGTCCCACACAACCTCCTGCATCCACCACACTCACTCATGAGTTCTACAGACTGCCAAGCAGCAGGATTCACCCCAGAGCTGGTTAGGGCACAAATCTGTCCAAATTGGGCCATTATAAAGGAAGTAGGAAGCTTCATTTATTTGGGTACCTTTGGAAATAGCATGTCTGCACAACCCTCATTTGGCTGTCTTGTGTGTGTGTGCATTATGAAACAGCCTCATTACACACACAGGTAATATTTTATTTTTGCCTCCTTTCCTATGCAGGATGGGGCCTGCTCGAAGGATGACTCAGAGAGGAAGACTATTGTCTGTAGCATCCCAGCTTCAACATCTGCTGAATTTGGACAATAACGTGTAAGTGAAGCATGGAACTATAGGAAGAGAAAGGATTAGGGCAGCCAATTGCTGCCCTGAGGACTTGGCAACTGTTCTGCCACTGGTGAACGAAGTAACGAACTGGAATTTTTCAGGGTTGCTCACTAAGTATGTGTGCACACATCCCTTTGCTGAATGCTCATGTGCACAGCCCTGCACTAGTCCTGCAGAAATGCAGGAAACTCGGTCACCGAAAGGAAAGAACATTCTTTTTATAAGCTTAGTGTTAAGTCTCAGTTTAGTTTGTAAAACAGGGAGTGAAGTCTCCACGTTTTTCAACAAGAGACTTGTGAAATACACAGGTGTCATCACGATAAAGGGCACAGAAAAACTCAAGAAGAATATATTTGGTTTGTTCTGCAAGGTACAATTTGAAAAGTGAATTGCAAGGCCTGGAGACACACTCACATGCAAAATGAGAGAACTTACACCAAATGCTGGCCCTTCTTCCACTACAGCTGTGTCTCTCTCACTAGAGAATGAGAATCTGCTTCCAGGATATAGCACAGGCATGTGTGGAACACCCCCCACCATGTTTAATCTATCATTTTCCATCAGGAGATCTCAAAGCACTCTGCAAAGGAGAAGCCTGTTATCCTTGCTTTACTGATCTGGCAACTAGGGCACAGGGAGGTCAAAGTCAATTAACAAAACGCAAAATTGGCATCCAATACATCTGCATGGTCTCATTATACTCCAGCCCCTGGGCACTGATGTCCCCTTCTCTCAAGGGTGGCTGCAGGGTTTCCAGCTCTCACAGCACATCTTTCCTTTGCTATTTCACCCTGCGGTCACTATTACCTTGCCCTCTTTCAGCTGTTGTCTCCAGTCACTTCTGTTTCTGTTCGATTTCACCAGGCTTCCCCAGGAGAACCCTGGTTGTCTGTTCCCAGGTAAACTAATCAGGAAACTTTCTGCCTCCAGAATTTGTTTTCTGGACGATCCACTCTTGCACACGGACAATGCTGAACTGATAGCTGGGAAGACAATCACCTTTTTAAGGCAGGTCTCTGCGCCCAAGCAGAGTCACCGAAGCATCGCAGATGTACAGGACAGCCAGAACCATCCGTGATGCAGGTTGCTACAATAGCCCAGGAAGGGAGTGTTTTGTTTAGCTGTAGCTATGGTTACCGTAGCCTGTAACTGCACGCATTTCCGTTTTGGAGCATTCGTGGGGTAATATAAATTTCCTTGATGCCACAGGCCTGTTAAAACGCAATACAGTTATTTAGTGCATTAGTGACATACTGCTCCTTGGCATGGCAGGCTGTATGTGGGCTAGTGTGCGGTGAAGTATCACCAAGGGTTTATGGGAGGAAGGACTCCTTCTGCTCACCTACTTAGGAAGGGAATTAGGCCAGAGGTGCTTGACTTCTCAGTTGCCTAAGCATGGGGAGACCTACATTCTCAACTGAAACAACCAGCCCTGAGAGAGACTGTGTAAAAGCCCTCTAAGGGCAAACCACCCAGTGCCTACAGCACAGAAGCGCAACGCTCAGCTTCTCTTTTAAATGGGCTTTTGAATTATTTTTTTAGTTTGGGAGCTTAAGCTGGAATTAGCTAAAGCCTTAAAAAACACACAAAAATGACCAGCCTGGTTTGTGGCTTCTGCCTTTACTCCCTGCGTGTCTCAGCTTGCCACGGAGTTATGCTGAGGTAAACTGCAAAAGCGCAGGGGTGAAGGATACCGTAAGTAGAATATAACGACTATTACATTAATGATACATCCAGGCAATGAAGTTGAGGTAAGTGGTTAGTACTTTTCAGTATCTTTAAAGGACAACTCCTTGAGCAGGTGCAAGAGAGTGGGCGTAGTCTTTGCCCCGCTGATGTCAGTGGGAACGCCCAGCGCCTTTTGAAGCAGCTCCTATGTGGAAACGCTCTTCTGCTCCCCTCCTGGGAGCGTGTGAATTCTCAAGAATCTGAGCTGCCTTTTAGCTGCAGAGGTGACTGATTTACACAAAACCGGATAGCAAGAACTTCCTGAGATGACCCTGTTTTGTGAGAAGATTCTAATCGCATGACAAGTTTGTCTAGCCAGATAATGACAGTAATTAGCCAGGAGGCAAGAAGGTGGATCTAGGTATTCTACTTCATGAGTAACAAGGATGTTTTATGGCAGTGGAATTAGGAGGAGGATGGAAACTGCTAATATCCTTCAAAACGGAGTTGGAACAAACACAGAGGACAGCACTTGAGAGGAGTTTCCCCAGCCTGCTCTCCTTCCAACGTGGAGATGCTCAGAAAGAAAGAGCTCCTTTTCCAGAATAAGCCAGTGTTAAGCCATTACCAGCATTTAACAGCAGCAGCATCACCCTCATCATTCCTCCTGCTGTGCAACCCACTTGTTCTGAAACACGGAGTGGGGGGCACAGAATACTAGTGCAATAAAGAAATGTCAGCATTTTGGATACTCAGATGCAATCTGCAGTGGATAAATGAGTAAATAAAGGAGGCTGCCCTAATTCTTTCTCTCCGCAAAGACCATACTCATTCTAGCATATAATAAGCTGAAAAATATCCTTGCAGTTACCGTGCTGCTTGCTAGAGGCATGCCTGTTGCAGCACTGGCAGATTATCACCTGTCCTTATCTCCTGCCATTTCCAGCTAAATATTTGCAAAAATGCTTATATATGGAGTAGATAACAACCCGCAGGAATGGAGAGAACAGAATACTTAATTCAAAAGTGCATGAATTTTCTTTTTCCCTGGAAAAAAAGGTCTTCATAAAACAAAGCTGAGATGTTCCTTGCAAACAGGTAGCTCTGGTGGTATCAAACGATGCAGTTTTGTCTTTCTGGGGTGCTGCCAGACACCCTGAAATGATAGTGTGGAGAGGAATGTGAGATTTCCCTCTTTCATCATAATGGTTGCTTTGAAGCCTAATTACAGCCATTTAAACACCAGCCTATTAGCCATGCTACTGCTGATCACTGCACGGAAACGCACAGCCTGATGGGGAAGTTCTCTCCCAAAGCTGGCTGGGCAGCTCAGGCATTACGCTGGAGTTTGGAAAGGGCACGGAGCAGCGGTGGGTGTCCTGGGCCTGGTGGCCTCCGCTGTGCCTGCCCTAGTGCTATGCGGAGGCCGGGAGTGCCACGGAACATAGAATCACAGAATGGTTTGGGTTGGAAGGGACCTTAAAGATCATCTAGTTCCAACCCCCCTGCCATGGGCCGGGACACCTTCCACTAGACCAGGTTGCTCCAAGCCTCATCCAGCCTGGCCTTGAAGACATCCAGGGATGGGGCATCCACAGCTTCTCTGGGCAACCTGTTCCAGTGCCTCACCACCCTCTCTGGGAAGAATTTCTTCCTGACATCTAATCTAAACCTCCCTGATTTCAATTTGTACCCGTTACCCCTTGTCCTATGACTACAGGCTCTTGTAAAAAGTCCTCTCCCAGAACCCTTGTAGGCCCCCTTCAGATACTGGAAAGCTGCAATAAGGTCTCCTTGGAGCTTCCTCTTCTCCAGGCTGAACATGCTGCGGTGTGACCCACCCCGTGCCACAAAGGCTAGGCAGGTACACCAGAGCGCTTGGCCCCTTCACCTCACAAAATCCGCAGTGCAGGATTGTGTCAAAAGATGACTACGACAGCAAATATAACCAAGAGGCAGCACATCACCTATGGCTCCTGTTGAAAGACAAGCACCCAGAGCCACTGCTGATCCCCAGCTGCGGCAGGATGCTCTCTAGGCCAATCACAGAATCATAGAATGGTTAGGGTTGGAAGGGACCTTAAAGATCATCTAGTATCCCCACCACCACCCAATCCCCATCACCCAATCCCCACCACCTCTAGTAGCTGTGATGAACACAAGGCCTGGTCACATTCAGGTGCTGCTTTTCTGTTGCAAGACTGGTCCCCTCCATCATGTTTCATATTTCTGTCTCTCTGAACTCCAAAAACCAGGCAGCCAGGCTTAAATCTTCAGTGTCCAAGCACTTTGCCTCTTCCCAAGAGAACTTTAGCTGGTAAACCATCTCTGAAATAAAGGCCTAGCACAATGGTGTCCCTTCAGCAGTGGAGAAGGAGCAGAAAATGATGATGTTTTTACAAACTCATCCTCTACTCTGAGTTGCACCAACTAATTTCTGCATGGTTCCTTATGCTGCTTCTCACAGGTGGGCCACCCAGCACAAGCCAGATACTCACCCGGAATAACTGGAAGAGCTGTGTCTACTTGATGTCTTAGGGGGATATTCATGAGCTGAAGATCTGACACTAATGAAGTTCTCGTGCATCTGGTCACATTGTAAAGTAGGTGAAACCAAAGCGGCTTTCCTTTAACTTGTTTGGTTATAAACTGTGGCAGTTCAGCTGCTTCATGACCAACCGAGACACCCCTGCAGCGGAGGCGGTATCCTCTGAGGGCTGGAGCAGAGAGCTCGGGCAGGAATAACAACTGCTGTCCCAATACAAAGTGTTCCCACTTGTGAATCAAAGCCCTTACTAAGATCGTGTCATGTCCAGACACGTTCGATACTTATTCTTGCAGACATAATATGAAGGCAAGGATCCATCCTTTTTCCAATGCATCTTTTTTTTTTTTTCCCCTCTGCAATGGGAGAGGAACCCCAAGTGAAACATGCACTTGCTGAAAGGTTGGAAACAGGAAGTTCTGTTTAATTTGCACATGTCCTGTTTCTGATGAAAAGTAGTAAATATAAATCACAGCCTTTTATTTAAAATTTGACATTAAAATTTGCCTTCAAGGTGATGTCAAATAACAGACTTGACACTGCTTGGAATTAGGCTGATGGTATTCAGCGAGAAGTACAAGGCAGAGGCTCAGTTCTGGGAGTGTTTAATTTTGTTATATTTCCCCATTCAAATCTCACATTTGGGAAACCCACAAAAATAGCAGCAGCAGCAAGATGATAAATAACAGCCATTGTACACGATTTTTACCTTTAAAAAGCATCTTCATAGAATCATGGAATCACAGAATGGTTTGGGTTGGAAGGGACCCTAAAGATTATCTAGTTCCAACTGCCCTGCCATGGGCAGGGACACCTTCCGCTAGACCAGGTTGCTCCAAGCCTCATCCAGCCTGGCCTTGAACACTTCCAGGGATGGGGCATCCACAGCTTCTCTGGGCAACCTGTTCCAGTGCCTCACCACCCTCTCCGGGAAGAACTTCTTCCTGATATCTAATCTAAACCTCCCCACTTTCAATTTAAACCCGTTACCCCTTGTCCTGTCACTACAGGCCCTTGTAAAAAGTCCCCCCCAGCTTCCTTGTAGCCCCTTCAGGTACTGGAAGGGGCAATAAGGTCTCCCTGGAGCCTTCTCTTCTCCAGGCTGAACAAGCCCAACTCTCTCAGCCTGTCCCCATAGCAGAGGGGCTCCAGCCTCTGATCATCTTCGTGGCCTCCTCTGGACTCGCTCCAACCAGTCTATGTCCTTCTGATGTTGGGGGCTCCACAGCTGGACGCAGCACTCCAGGTGGGGGCTCACAAGAGCAGAGTACAGGGGCAGAATCCCCTCCCTCGACTTTCCCTCTTTCTGCCTCACATCTTCTCAGTGCTGAAGAAAGCCCTTAATTGAAATATTTTTACGTAAGGAAAATCAACTGTTTTTTCCCCCATTTATTGTTTTCCCCTCCTTTGCTTTCCTCGCCTTAGGTAATTTGGCCCTGTTTTTAATCTTTTTCTGGTATCCTGCTATTTCCATCTAGGAACACTTCTGGTTAGACTGGAAATTCAGACAAAGACATTCAGCAATCCAGAAGTGTCAAGTGAGCTTTGAATCTGGAAGAGTAAAACCAACTTTCAACTATTCAGTGGAACCATGATGAGTCTCTAACAAACTCATTTGGCCCTACGTCAGGTGCACGCTTCAAAGTTTCCTTGAAAAAAGTAACTTTCAGTTACAGGTGTTATTTTTACTAAAGTTATTGTGGACGAAACTGTATCTCATTTATCTGACTTGTCCACAGACACAGAAAGATAAAGAAAGGATGCTACAGCAGAATGACAGTTTCCGTACCTAATGGGAGGAAAAATGACTGCAGTGGCCTCCCGGAGAAATGAAAGGCTACAAGCTTGCAAGCAATGACCACCTAGGTCCCTCCTCATCCACACTGAGATCACAAGTAAAGTTTTACGTCACTCTGGCCGTGAGGTAGGGCGGAGGAGTGGTTGTGCACAAGGAGCATCTGAGTTCCAACGAGCCCGTTGTTCCTACAGAGGGATGCAGTGACCTTTTGGCACTTGCGAGCAGTGCTCTTTCCAGAGTGGCTCCTGCCATTTGAAGTGAAATCTCTGCTTCATTTCCTGCAGATACAGACCTGATGTTCATGCAATGACAATGACTAATTGGGCTTCATATAAAACCATCATGAAATTACATGTGATGCTGGCATTCAAAAGCAAGAACTTCACATTACTTCCTTTTAGTTTCCACTTCATGGCTAGAAACTGTGTTGCATATTTATTTAGGAATCTGTAGTGCTGCAGAAAGGGAGAAAGCCTAGAGACCTGACCGCCTACTGTCCTGCTAACAGTCATGAATGACTTCATGGTCTCAAGATGAGAAACTGGTCTGCAATATGATCGGAACCTCCTTGGAGGAACTGCAAACTATTGGCAAGCCTTACTCAATAAAAATAGTCTCTTATTCTACATTAGCTGTCATACTCTGGCTATTCTACTCATATTCAAAGGCATCTCACTTCAGCTGGTCTGTTCATGCTGTGGCCACAGCTACCCTACGCAGGCGTGGACCTTACTACGGGAATGGCTACACACAGTCTCCTCAGAGTGCACACATGAGCATCCCGTAACTCAACCCCTTTGTCCCCTCTTTCTCAGTTGTGACAGCTGTTTCAGGAAACAGGTTTGCAGCATGACTTTGGAAATACCCGCATCTTCCAAACTGACAGAGTAATATCTGATTTAGCCTTGAGGGATGGGGCCTATACAAGTTCTGTTAGCGCTACTAACAGCACTTAGGATCAGCAGTTTTTCTGAAGAGAAAAAAGTGTTCATGTGCGGCTGCATTATTCTGAAGAACAGACTAGTAGTTCTTCCTGATCTCCATGCTCTAATCCCTCTGAGCGTAACGCTTGCAAGAAAGTGCCTCCTCTCTGAATCAGCTCAGGAATTTTGATCTGACTTGGCTTTTCAAAACTTAACAAACGTGTAAGTGGAAACCTGTTTTGGAAGGTAAATGCAAACCTCCCTGTCCAGCAAGCTGCAACAGAACGATTCCCATGTTTTAAGTAAAACATTGTCACAATCACCATATAATTGCAGGAAGGTTTGGGCCCAGTGAAAGAGCATCTCCTGAGGTTAATTCCAAACAAGCTGTTCTTTGAGCAGTGGAATTAATGAGTCCTAGTTCACTGGGTACCTCTGTCCTTTGTCCCTTAATCTCCCCACCACAAAAACCTCTACCCCTGTGTCAAACATAGATGAAATTAGTCAATGCCTTCAAAAGTTATTAAGAGGAGACTGACAAATGATGAGACAGATAATGTACTCGTGCAGGCTCACCTCCTCCAGAATCTGAGCTGAAAATGACCCATGCAGCTTCTGCCCAGCCCAGCAATTATCATCGCTCACAGTAGAGAGCAACACAATATAAACAACGTAAATTCATTTGTATGCAAATATTCCATTGGTGCTTCATCCACAAGTATAATTCATGTTGTTGGGGATATAATAATTGATGATTGATTTTAATAACTGTTCCTCTGAGTGATACAGGATCTATCAATACCTGACACAAGATTTAGAATTAAACAGAAGAGTTCCTGTGTTTGGCTATCTGTAATTACACAATGAAACTCCTGTCACAAGCAACGAGTCTTCCCTTGTTTCATAGCGAGGCGTGGTATGAATAGCTAAGTGAGGAGAACCATGGCAGTCTCACCCAGAAATTGTTCCCTCAGTAAAACTCCAACAGAAAAAAAAAAACCCCAAAATGAGATTTTTTCCTGAAGAATTTTCCCAGCTCTTGTGCAGGAAACATCTAGACCAGGAGCACTGCAGTACAAGTATGCTGGTAGGGAGTAACCTCAATGATCTGGCTTGGCAGACCCATGAAAGCCTGAATGTATCTAAAAAAGTTTGCTCCTAAACCACGATTCCACCTCCTAGGTAGCAAATGACCCTTTTGTGCTTTTTTTCTACTGGTGGTTGCTCAGAGGGCTCGTTGCACAGGATTTGGTTTTTAAAAAAAACCTGTGTTCATATTCTTCCCTTTTAACATGAATCTATTAACTCTCCTTTACGCATGGCTATGGAAACGATTGTAACAAACAGAGAATCATGACTTCCAGAAGGGAATACATATAAGCAGATGGCCATCAGTCTGTCAACTCCTGTAATCACTGCACAAGCAAATTTCTAAGATTTTTGCCACAGTTTGAGTTCTGGACCAAGGTT
>NW_010234071.1:12319-26710 GCF_000690775.1 Eurypyga helias | reverse complement strand
ACCGTCCTGTTATCAAGATGTTGATTTAAAAGCGCATTCCTAGCTCCAAGCTGCTGAGCTAAGGAAAATGCATATATACCCCTTCTGCATATAAACCATATGAAGACGCTGGGTTTTTGTTGTACTCGACTCCAGCCACAAAGGCTGGTATCGCTAACCACCTCCCTGCTGCTCACGTTAGCAGAAACGTCTGTCCAGGTACAACTACAGGCAAATCTTGGGGCTACACACAGTGCGTTTGGCCTTGACCTTTCCTGCTGTAAGCCCCTGCCACATGCTGCAATCAGGCCTGAGCCAAAGCCCTTGGATTACAACGGGACTTCCCCAGGCTTGCCTTAGGTGTGCATCTCCTCTGCCTGCCAAAGAGAATGCAAATGAAATTCGATTCCCAGTACCAAGTAACACATGGATCAGCCTGGGTGCATTCAGAATTAAAGCAAGTGGGGCCATTTGTCCTCCTCCAAGCCTCCTTTATTGGCTTAGGTGTTGTGTTTCCCTTTCCATGTCACCCATGCAAGTTTATTCCGACGGTTTAAGTAAAGGCATGCCAGAATAAAGGGACTGTTTACATGAACAGCTCAGTGCCCAGATGGGAAGAGGGCTGAGTGCTTGAGAGGATGAAGGTAAAGAAATATGAAGATTTATCAAAAGAAAGAGCACAAAGTGAGGAATGCTGATGTGGACCATTTCCCCTGTGTGAGCACTTATGTGTGTTTACAGAGGGAGAGAGTCTTTCCAGTGCAAGTGAGCAAAAAGGGCAGCTCCAAGGGTAAGAAATTCAGCCACGGATTGGAAACCAACCCTTGGAAATGTGGATTATCTCAGTATAGCCGCCGTAAGTAACAGCCTCCTTGGCACACAGGCATTAGCAACACCAGGTGTCTTGCTCTAGCACCTACACCTCTCTCCACTCTCATCTTTTTCCTCTTCCAGGAAAGAGCTTACAGGGCAAAGACTAGTAATCTTATTTTACAGATGGGGAAACTGGGGCAGCAGACAAGGATGCCGAAAGAAAACCTCCTGCCCTACGTAGCAATCTGTATGCCAGCCACTGGGCCTGGCAGTGCCATTTCTTCTCCTCCAGAAGGGTTCTGTGCATGGAAAATCACGAGCACGAACAAAGAGTACTCTTTGCAAGTCCCAGGAGAGAGGATGCTTGGATTTTTCACTCCCAGACGATGGTGCACCCCAAGGACACACAGCCACAGAGACCCAGCAGCCTTTGGAAGAAGCCTCACAAAGTTAATGAAGCCAGCTACAGCTGTGATCTTTATCTGAGTCCCTCTGATCTCCCCACACAGCTGCAGGGCCAAGACAGCCCTGTCTGCGGGGATGCTGTGCGCCTCCGCCGCGTCCTCCGCGGGCGACACCCCGCCTGTCAGCTGGCGAGGGGCAAGGAGCAGGAAAGCGGGCAGGTGAGTGTCGCGTGGCTGGCCTCGCTCCCTGCTGCTGAACAAACCGGGGGAGCCCAGATCAAGTGCCAAACGGACTGGACGTGCAGTCATTACAAACGGAAACGTTAGCATCGCGGTGTCGGACTGCACTCTGACACCAAGCTAAGAGGTCTGTAAAGCCTGGCTTCTCTCCGTTTCCATTATTGCTCTTTGTTCAAAAATTCCTAGTGGTTATACATTCAAAATCCTAAACTTCTTGTAGTCACTTGCAAATGCAGTTTCTGCGGATTCACAAGTTTCCATTTTTCCAAGGAAAACACGAGCCAATTACTTCAGGAAAAGCAAACAGATTGTTTTTCCTTCTGAACTTTCACCAATAGAGCAAAATAGGCCACTGGATTTCCCTGCTGGTCTCTGGGCTACTCGAATAATTTACCAGGTCCTCATTCCCCAATTTGAATTCCATCAGCTGTAATACGCCTGAGGGCAACGTCCCCGCTGTGCACTGCCCACTTCCCCTGCAAGGTACAGCGTGAGACGGCGTGATTTTGGGTGCCTTGTGACTGCCGTGCTCATGTGGCTTGGTTCAGAGAGGATAACAAGGAGGCAGGCAACACACGCAGAGCCATGTGCTGCTGTGGGAAAACCTGGCTTAATATTGATCTGACGTGCACAGAAGTATTTCAGGTTGGTGTAAGCGAGATGGAGTAGTCTGAGTCGCATCCCCACACCCTTCTCATGCTTATAGTTAGTTGGAAATTTATGTTGAATAAATAAATATCAGCTGTTGGACTTGATTTGGGACAAGAAAAGTGAAATTATTTTTTGAGGGAGAAAATTGCTTATCAAAGTGCCCCAAGGCATATCTCCACACAGGCCCAAGCAGACCAGGACAGCAGCGTCAGTTTGCTCCAACTCAGGATGGCGTGTTAAGTCTCCAGAAGCCTGAACGGGGCTGGACTGATATAGGTGTCAACAAAAATTGCTGCACCTTTTTTTCCCTTAGGGAGCCAGACACCCTGACCTTCAATGTTAAGGCATTTGGCCTGCAGAGTCCTTTGAGGGTACAGCTGCAGATCCTATCTTTCTACCATCGTTTTGATTGTCTCTCTGATTTCTGAGTTGCCAGCTCATGTTACACCACAGGTACAACATCTGATCCTACAATAATTTCCCTGCAGACAGACCCTCTGAGCTTTCACAGTATCACAGGGCTCCAATTTGCCCGAGACTCCAGAGCAGGACTGTGAATACGTGCTAGAGAGCTGTGCAGCTGGGAAAGCATAACCTGTCTCCACAAGCTGCATCAGAAGGAAACAAGTGGGTTCCTACAACAGGTACCCCGATCCCAAATGGGGCTTCAAGAGATGATCCTAATAAAAATGTAAGATAGCATCTAGTAGCTAGAAATACAAACACACTTGCAAACACTTATGCAGGGATGCAAGAACTGATGGACAAAATCAAAATGGAAAAATGTGGTTTCTCCAGGCTGAAGCGAGAGAGAAGCAGCTCTTGTCTTTCCTGTGCTAACAGTGCTGAGCTGTGCCCAACAGCATGTCCCCGCTGAGGATCCACGGGGCAGCTCAGCCAGCATGCTTAACCAGATTTTCCACCACACCTTTGGGCTGCAGCACACTGTCATTATATCATGCGTGCCTGAAATATCTCAGTAAAGCCAGGATAAAGGAACTAAGGGACCTGTTTCTGACGTTGCTGCTCTAGCTAGCAACAGCTCTGCATGGTTCCTGGGGGGCAAGCTGTTCTGGTGAGGCCAGCCAGTCCCAAGCACGCAGGAAGACTGGCATCCTAGGGGGTAGCACCTCGCTGCTCTCCCTCTCTTGTAAGCAAGCCTGAGCATCCCTGCAGAACTGAACCATTACAGGGCAAGAAAGTCTCCAAGTCATTATGGTGCACACAAGGCCTTTCCTTAATTGGGTTCAGCCTGCAACACAGACAGTTGCATCTGCATGCGTGGGAGAGTGCATGCACGCACGCTGAGATACACATGTTCTACTGCTTAATTCCCTTGCAGACAGATTTCAGATTCAGGAGGAGAAAAAACCCCAAAACCTAGACAAAAGCAGTTCTTGGCCAGTGCTACTGGGCTTGGGGAAGCCACAACAAAAAATGTACGGTGACTTGTGTGCGAGTGGAGAGTTAGCCTTCACAAGCGACGGCTACTGTGCACGCCTTGGGCAAGTTCCAGTGAGGCCAAGACCAGCTCCCGTACACATGCCTGCATTAAAACAGGAATACATGGCCTGCCTGCTCCGTCACCCATGTTCTGACTGGCCCCTCACTTCCCAACACTTTTCCAGTGTTCCTGAAAAATTTTAGGTTCTTCCCATTCATGGAGAAGGGAGCAAGGATTTCAGAGCTCTTTCTTTGCCCAGCCCCAGCACAATTACCAACTTGCCTTATTCTCCCAAGACCCACACAACCACCTTGATGGAAGAGCCTGAGTCTTTCTATAGGATGGGCCCTATCATTTATATCAGGAGATAATGTCTTGCACTTTCCTCATTCCTTTCTCCTGAGTAATACCTTCTCCTGTAAATAGACAAGGGAGGGAGGGAAAAAAGGAAGCCAAGCAATTCCTTCACTGCCTCACAAAATGTTAATCTTCCCAGAATATTTGTTTGGGGCTAATTTGAGCCAAATCATAATGGTTTGCTCGATCAGGACCAAAGCCTTATTTCAACCTGCAGCTGAGCTGTCCCAGTGCCTTTTCATCTCCTTTGTGCAGGACATCCAGACCACTTGCAGCTCTCTGGCTGCAGCACTGTAAGCAGTATGGCCTGGCTGCATGGCTTGCCCCTTAGGGCAGAGGAAGGTGAAGCAGCACTGCAGCAACACTGCCACATTCAGATCAGTCCAGCAGAAAGTAAATGCTTAGGCATCTCCAAGTAGAACTTGCTGGTGCACAAAGCACCATTCTCCTCCTCTTTCTCCAAGTTTAAGCCAGCACAAAAGCACAATTTATGGCACCAAAATCATCTGCCCTCATCAGCAGAGCAGCTGATATGCAGAGGTATCATTCCCGACTCTGCCCATCTCTTTAGTCTCCACCTCTCCACTATCATATTCCTTTTCTGTGGGCTGGCTTTACAGTGCTTGTTATTGCTCCACCTCAGATGTACTCGGCAGGTGGCTTCACCAAGCCCCTACCAACTCCATTCCTGCTTTCCCTGCTTTTCAGTGCCATCCAGTCCTGGCTCAGAGTATTGACATGTTTCCTCCACACCCAGGTTCACAGCAGTTCTTCACTGTCTTCTACTGAAACCAAAAGCCCATTTCTATCCTGCTTCTTTCCCCTGGGAAAGCTTGCTCCTCTCGACCACCTCCCTCCTGGAGCACCCCCTAAGAAAATCCCAGGGATTTGCAGACAGACACAATCAGGGGGAAACAAAGAACAAACGAACATCAGGTCTCGGTACACTGCAAACTGCGCAGGAAAACCCAAACTGCTCCAACACAAGCACAGTTATGTACCTGCACTTTCCTGCGTCCCCAACAGAGAAACCGCATAAAAAGAACCGCGTAAATCTTGGACAACACTTGTTATTAAGAACTTTGGCCTTTGCAGCAATTATTCTGTGTATTTAGTTACAAACTGGTACCTGTTAAGCACTTAGGCTGGAGATGAGTAGAGCTGCCAGACCTTGCTGTCTCTTACAGCGCCGAGACATCACTGAGTTCGCAAGAGGCGATGGGGCCAGATCCACAACTGCAGAGCAGCATTTTCAAAGGTCTTCGGCATGGGCCCAACTCTGCCCTGTTGAGAGGAGTGGGAAAACGCCACAGTTAGCGACTTCAGGGCGTGCTACAGGCTTCTGAAAGTTAACATTAGATTTCAGTAGGATTTCTTCTGTCACCCGTGAAACCTGGACCAAATGATGTGGTTACCCTGCACCTGTCGTTTGTCTTAAAGGATCCCAAACTATTTATAGTCACTTGCGTTTTACTTTGAGGTGTGTTTGGGTGGATAAGCAGCAAGGACAAAGCCATACACCTAGGTCACCTTTCTGTAAACAAAGATATCTTCAAATCATGTGCAGCACCGAGCAGGTAGGGACCTGCGCATACATCTTTTGTGTTCCGTCCCCATTGGGCAGCCTGGGGAACTCTCACCTCACAGTGGACATTCCCCGGAGTTCTCACCCAAATGAAAACAAACACAAAGACAAAAACTCCAGGTCAAACAAAATGTCGTCTTCTACTTACAACAAAACATGCTGTTTCTTTGAGTGATTTCTTCATTTTACAAGAAACGAAAAAAAAAAGTAAAAATTAAATTATAATTTTTAAAATAAATAAAATATTTTTTGATTGAAAAGGGTGAAATTAGACTCTTTTGCAACATTTCCTTCTTCCTGGACTAATTTCACGGATCTGCTGGACAGTCAGTTCTGATCAGAAGAAAGCAAAGCAGTGCGCTCCCTGAAACACCTCCTACCTGTAATCATGGTCAGCGATTAGCAGCTGGGCACTTTACCAATAACCCTGTTTGCTGATCCTAGGGCAGAATTTCCCCCGCGGAGTCTCCCCATGTGAGATCACATGTTAAGGAAAGGAGAGCACTTGAAGTATTAAACTGTGTTTCTCTGCCTCTAAACCAAACACACCAGCCTTCAGATCACACCCATCATTTTGCATACCTGAACCTTCTCACGTGAACTTCAGTATCTCCTGCAGCCGCGTGCGTTGACAACAGGGAGGTCACTCAGGGCCCTCGCTGCTCACCCGTGTGCTGCACATCACGCTGGCTGTGCGTGGCGCGGGGCTCACAGCTGGCAGGTAAGGAAGATGGCAAAGACTGGGGCTAAGCTTCCCTTTTCCTGACAGTGACGGTTGCCATTTTACAGCCTTCCAATGAGAGCCCTCACTCCGAGAAGTTCTCCCCAACTCAGGGCAGAGGTCTGTCAATAAGCAACGGCAGTAACCCCATGCAGCCTATGCATGAGCGAACGTGTTCCTGATCACATCACGGTTCCTCACTGCCCAGCCAGAAGTCGGTTAAGTGCTGCATCAGATTAACTTCCTGATTTTGCTCCACGTGCCACCAATCAGAAAAGGAGAGAAATCCCAAACGGTACCTCTGATACTGTACAGCCAAGGAAATAGCAAACAAGAAGCCTCCATCCCATTCTCTTTCCACCGTGAGCTTTCCAAAGGGGTTCTCGACCACCTCTTAGGTCCCTCTACCTTCAACATCTGTAGAGCTGCTCCTAGAGCAAAATCCATTCTGAAAGGTGCCCTGGATCTCAGACATGAGCCAGTCTCATGACAGTGAAGAGAGTTTTCATTGTGCTATTTACACTAAAAGAACCAGAAGGGCAAATCCACCTCTGTGTCTGTTAACTGAGGCAAAGCAACAAGCAGAGCAGCGGGCAGGGCAGATCTGCGCGTAGGTCACAGCAGGTCCCACAAATCACCAAAGCCTCCCTAGTGTCTTTGTCCTTTTCTGCTGGGAAACGGTGTCCAGGTAGAATGTGAGGCATCTGGACATCTGCCCAGGATTTCTAGATGTCCTACAGATGAGTCAAGGCATTTGATCTCCAGAATTCACAGCCAGGTCTGCAACACATGTACAGACCATCAGCCAGACTATCCATTTCTGAATCACCGTGAGAGACTGTATCTATTTATTTGGCTCTCATTTGGGCGCTCTGCTCGTTAAAAAAGGCAGACTGCCCAGAGCTGGCCACACAGCTAGACCCCAAAGATAAGAAAGAGAGGTTTTGCTTTTCCTATAGGGCAGAAGAGACTGTGCAGTTTACTGCGATAGAGAGGCACTGAGTTGGCAGAAAGCAAGTCCCTGCGAGGACAGAAAGTGTCTGTGTGTCAGGGGGAGGTGTTATTACCAATAACAGCTCTTACTTTCAACCTGCCCTTTGTACTTTTTGTTCTACTCAAGAAATTAATTATTCTAGTTTATGCTCTAATTTAACCATCTTTGGAGTATTAAAGCCTTGTTGGTCTTCTTTAGAGAGCTGGTGACACAGAGACGGCCTAGGCAGAGCCAGCCCAAAGCTCTGGTTACCCTGGGATCCTGCCACACTTGCAGACAGTCTACGTCCACCTACGCAGAGCACTGGGAGATGTCTCGCTTTTGCTGCGCTGCGGAGACCCAGGGTATCCCAGAGCGACACGCAGGGGCTGTTACTCCCTGTACCAGCACGGTATGCTACAAACATGGGAGTTGGTCTCAAACCAGCAGCAACTTGGAGCATTTTGAAATCTTTGTTCCTTCTCTGAAGACATAGTTCTGGTAAATATGGGCTCCCGGGCTTTGGACCACCTGCTCCAGTGACGGGGAGGTGATGGAGGCAGCGGGAAGAAGGGCTCGGGAGCGCAAGGCACAGAGGGGCAGCAGGGGGAAGCGGAGCTTGCTGGAGTTGGCTTTTAACAGTTGGGTTGAGAATGGCTTGGGATGGGAACGGCTGTTTGACCCAACTACCTTTGGCACAGCCCTGACTAACGGCTTTGCACTTCAGCAACTCATGTGAAGGCATTGCTTTCTACAGACAGGATTGGCATCGTAGTAACAATTCAACAGCCTCAGCTGTGACTGTTGCTGGATCAATACAGGTAGCTGACCCCTTCCAGCCATCACTCACAGGAAATGGGGTATGTCACAGCCTTTCCAAGCCGAAGCTCTTCTCCCAGAGAAAGAAATTTTTGCAGAACTTCTCCCAGTCTCTTTCCTGCCTTGAGTAAGCTGGGCCTCACAAAGACTGCAGCAGTTAGAACACAACACGTGTTGGCAAACGTCCTGTTGCCCCCACCAGAATTAGCCAACCTGTGAAACACACTTGACACCCAAAGGACTATAACTCACTTACAGTGATCCAAGCATTGCAAATCATTTGACAGCAGCACTGGCCACTGTTCCTGCATGACTTAAATTTTCTAAGCAGCCTGGGATGCAGAAGGAGTTAAGCACTATCTTCCCTTCAGTGCCAGCAACTCAGCAGGTATCGGGTGACTTTGGAGTATCCAGCGTTGGGTGCACTAGAAAACTTTACTGCAGTGCTTCCTCTCCGTATTTAATTCACTGATGGAAACAAAAGATGGGATTTCTGTCTTCTTCCTTTGGAGACAAGCTAGATACAACACAAGGACACCAATCCACCTTTTGCATAGGGCTGCTGCCTGATGTCTTCTCGTGCCTCTATCTCCCCGTCTGGATGAGGAGGAGCCCCTGGCTGCACAGCACTTTACAGGGTGCTTGCAGAATGCACGGACGGAAAGAAAACTCCAGGATCCTGCCTCTAACGGTGCCTGAAAGAAGGGGGAGTGGGACTGTGCAAGTACAGAGCAGCGGGTCAAAGAGCCTACACCGTTTGGTTCCTGCCATTGTGTGTCTCAGGGTCATCTTCAGAGGGAGCCTGTATTTTTTTATCTTTAGAGTCAGCACCTTTCACTGGAGTTCTGCTTTCACTGGCTCTTTGATTTTAAAGCCATTTATATTCCAAGCCAATCCCTACTAAAAATAGGATTCCTTACTAAGAATGGCACTGGCATTACTCACTTTCTGCTAGTTCTTGTCTCACGCTAGGTTGCCACACCTCCGGCTGGAGGAGTGTGCTGCAGTAATCATCCACAACTATGTGCTTCTGTAGCAGGTTTTGAACCTTTGCCATCCTTTGGAAGCTCCCACTGTTTTTTCTTTCATGTGCTAATACAGTTCAGTGGCTTATCTCCTTTCACATCCTTGGGGCACACCTCTTCACAGACTGTATACTGACAACCCAACCAAGTGGGAAGAACACACAGGAGATACAGCCATCCCCCTTGCAACTCAGGCCAACCTGCAGCTCCCAGCTGAAGGGGATGCTGTTCTTACTTGCATTCAGGAAGAAACAATTTGCTCTCCCTGGAAGTTACTGCATCCTTTGGCTTTGGCCGTCAGCTGCTCCACTCAAACTGCTTGCCAATTACTAGCAAGGAGGCTTTCGGGCTTTCCTGGTAGGAGGTACACTTTTCCAGCTCCGTTTTGCCAGATGCTAAGCATTTCTGCAGGGTATCGCTCCTCCTCAACATGTCTAGAAACCAATGGCTGTGGGAGGTGGGACATAGGTCTGGCCAGGTCTAGCTGTGTAGTTAAATGAACCCTGTATGGGATTTTTTCTTTTTCTTTTGAGTTTTGCACACCACTTTCAAGTGCAGGAATGTGTTTCCTCCCGCTGCCCATCTCAGAGGTGCAGCCAGTGCCAGAGCTGACTGTCATTTCTTTGCTCTGATAAGGGGTTAAATATGCACAGGTAAACCTGGGCGTATGTTCATATTGCAGGTGGCAGTGATACTTTAAAGGAGGCAGTTTTCTTTGTTCCCTTAATGATTCATTCATTGGGAGTGTGGGAATTAACCTATATAAATTTTTGCTACTAAGTAGATACACCTAGATCCTGAAATAGTGGATAGGTGAGAACCAGTTATAGAGACTCTACACATTGTCCTGGTAGCACAGAAAGAAACAAACCCACAACGGTAGGCTGGGAATAAATGACTGCACGGCAATTCTCACAGCAAATTCTCTTTACCTCCTGTTTTCCGGTGACTCACCAGAAACCCTGCAGTGCTGCAGCAGACACCTCTGGGAAAGGCCTGACTGAAGCGAGACCTTCAAGTGGGCACTCTCTTCAGGGGGCTCAGCTCTGACAGCTGGATCCACGCATGGGTGTAAGTGATATCAGACCCAGCAGTGAGCACAGGCAGCCACACTTTGGTTGCACCAGCACCAGGAGGCAGGTGTGAGATTGCGTCAGGAAACCCATATGAAAAGGGAGGCTGGCTTGCCAAGCCTGGCTCAGTGCCCCCTTTGTACGCTGTAGCTTACACCTCATCAGCTGGGAGGTGGAGAAGAAATAGATTTGTATTTAGGGCACCTCACTAACAGAGAATTTGTCTCCCTCCCACCTAGGGAGAGGAGGAAAGGAACCTTTCTGGAAGGCTGCACAGAACAGGCTGAAATCTCCACACTCTTGTGCTCCTAGTATTTTCTGATTTTGTTGGAAGAACCCTGAAGGCTCAATGAACAAGAGCTGATCGATCTAATATTCTTCACAGAGGGCAGATCAATCCTGGTTTACCCACTGAAAGTTTTAAATTACGTTAGTATCTGAGGAGCTGTGCAGGCTGACGGAAGCATGATGGTCAATGCCCTGTTGCTGGTTTCCTGCAGCTCTGAAAGGAGGTCACATAGCACTATTGTTGCTAGTGTGATGAGGTCTTGGTTGCTTAATCTCTTCACAGGAGGCTTCATAGGGTGAGGTAACACCCCAGACACTGCAAAACCTGCCTGCATCCTGCAGGCACCTCCAGCCAACCTTCCCCTCACAGCGTTAGCCAAGAGCACACTGCCTGGGACAAAATTCGGGGAAGAGCTTAGAGAGCACAAGCCTGAAGGGCAAAGAGGTCCAGGGCAGGCATCACCATCACACTGTGGTTGGGCCAGGACATCAGAGCAGTGCTAATACACCAATGGGGCCCTTAATGGTCAACAATCAATCCCAAAAGTTAGAAATGTGCACACACAGCTGAGTCTCACAGGAGATCCCTCAACTGTCAGGTCTTTGTCCGTGAGGGGGCATGAATTCCTCCCTTAGCTGTGCTAATTCTCTGAGAAGGCACAGTACATTTCAGATCTGACAATGGGTGGTGAGAACAGGATGCCTGAAGGTATGAAGAACCACCAATTGTAGCTGCCTGAGGAAGGGAAAGCAGAGGGTTGGAGTTCCTGGGGAAGCACACTGCAACTCACAGCTCAGAAGGGCACTTGTACCGGGGGAAGAGCTATCCATGCGCACAGTAGTATCACACTGCCTACAGGACAGGGACTACAGTAAGGAGGAAGAAGAGGTACCAGGAGGCTATATTCCAGGCAGGATGAACCCTTCCTGGCAGGGCAGCTCACAGCATAAACCACCCCCAGTGGCTCTCTCCTGCCCAAGTGCCCTGTCATTCTGCTTGGTGGCCCCAATCACATCGGCCAGGCCTCTGAGCTGCAATTAGCCACGTGAGCCACAGCAGCCTATCTGTGGGCTGCGAGCGAGTGTCCTCTGGGAGACCAGGCAGACACACCACACCAGGTCACAGGTGGAAGGCGTGTGGGCACAGCAACCCAATGCAAAGCACTCTCCTGTGTGGCATATCCTGTTTCTCCCCAAGACATGTACAAGGTCGTTGACTTAGCCCCGCTCGTGGGTGATACCATCTGTTTAATCAATGCTCTCTGTGCTACAGAGTCATCCCAAATGCTTTGCATTGGAGACAGTTTTTTCAAAAGTAATTAGCAAGGTAGGGGGGTGAAGAAACAATTGCCAGGCTTCTTTTTGCACAGGTCGTGGCATTAGTAGCAAACTGCCTTCCCCCAACTCCTGCTTCCTCTCCCCTGGTAACTGTAAGCCTCCCTGCACTCCGCTTTGGGAGCTACTGCACAGGAATATTTCATAAACAGGCCTGAGGGTTTGTCTGCTGCTTGTCCTACTTCCTCCAGAGCACCTGAGATCAGCTGGGCTGGAATGTCTGCTCATATCACGCTCCCATGCTGCCGGGACGGGAGGTGGGAACTTACCTACTGAGGTTGAAGACAGCTTCTCACTCCTGGTGTCAGGCTGATGGTTTAAGCCATGTTACAGTTGGCAGACAGGCCTCTCGTTACATGACGTTGACTCTAAAAATCAGGAGAGGAACTAAAGTAAGTCGTTAGGGTAACATTTACTTCATACACTGAACTTCATCCCTTCTGGCCCTAGGGGCTATACACGTCCTTGCTCAAAACAGGTATGTGAAACTCCAGGTTCTCAGGCCATGCCTCCATGCCAGGGGCCACCATTAAACATCTCCAGGCACTGACCCCTTGACGGGACTGTCCCATCTAGTCCTCCACAGTACCAGGCTATTAGAGATACTTAGATTTCATGTGCAAGTGTACAAATACAGGTACAAAATACCCCAAGCTCCTCCAAATATTCATACTGAAACACTGTTAATATAAAAGACCAAAAGCTACAACTGTTTCCTCCCTGAAGCACCACTGCTGACAGAAAGGTTCACGGTGAAGTCACGAGCGTTGATAACCCTGCACATAGCCTTTGGTCCGAGACATCCTTTCTGAAAGGCTAGAGTGCTTTCCACAAAGTTATCTGTATCATCAGCTGTTAATCAGCACAGACCCATTGATTTCATCTTCCACTAAACAAGGGCCTGGCTCATCCTTGTTTGGGTAGATGTTTGTCCGTGATAGTTCTGTAGCCGTGATGCTGAAAGACAGTATGGCTTGGTGGCATTTTTCGTGCTGTTTGACTTATCATTTCACTCTGTCACCCGGCCTGGAGCCCAGGGAAGGGTTAATCCCTTCCCTGCTTTTGCCAGGTAACAGCTGTTCTACTTTCAGGATCCCTGGATCACCCAGGTTTTAGTGAGGTAAGTGGATGTCCTCGTGGGAGCTCCTGTGGGAGGAGCTTTGGGAAAACCAGTCAGGACTGGTCTTCCTGCTCCCATGCTGATGCAACTGGTTCCAATCTCCTGGCAGACCAGCTGGCTGCTTTCCAAAGAGCTCCCTGCAGACTGGGTTGAAGCTGAGCTGAGACCAGGGATGGCTGTGACGAAATTTGAGCGAGGGGACAAAAGGCCTTTGGCCTTCATTAAAGCCGGGAACACCTGATGAAGATAATGCTTGTTATTAATCGGCTCCTCCCAAGAAAACACGAGCTGCCTTGTTTTGCTGCGAGTTTACCATTCTGAGGAGCATCTCCCCAGCCCCAGAGACCGTGGATGTTGAATCATAGTGTTGAACCGTAGCGCAATCGCTTGGGATGTATGAGTGGGATTGATTTAGACACTGTTGTGCAACGTTGGTGTGAGATGGTAAAGCGCAGAGTTATTTCAGTGGCAACACTCATCCTACTCCTACTCGGGATTCAGTGCGTAACAGCTTTATGTGACACGCTTTGCAGCAGAGCGTGGACTTAAATGTGTCCTGGAGATGAAACAGCTGAACAGTGAACGTGGCTTCAGTATACTCCAGAACCAGGTAAAACCCGAAACAGCCTTTTAACAGAGAGAAAGATGCAAATTCAAACCGTGTGTTTAAACTACATTCCAGATGCACCAGGAAGGCCTCAGTTACCTATGTATGTCTTCTGAATGAAAGCAGCTATTAGCACAAGCCAAGATAATCTCAACAAAGAGAATTATGAAATGCTTTAAGCATGTCTTAAAGCAGAATTTTTCAAATCCCAGCAAAAGGATGGGATCTTCTGTTTTCCTTAGGCTTCCGCTAAATCAATGGCAACACTCAAGCCGGTGCTACTGGGACCGAGATTAGACAGCGTTGATGGCTCACAGCTCCCCACCATCACCGTTCACCACTCCTTCCCAACTTTTCTTGTGATATTTTTGCTAACAGACACACGTTGTTGAGTCTTGCACTGCTTGCTCTTTAGCATTGCAGTAAGTGATTTCTTATGTAAATCATGCCAGCCCACGGAAAAACCAGTTCAATTCCAGTCTGCACTGCTGGGATGGACATAGAACAGAGAAGTGTTAGTGATCCTGCTTTTTTTTAAAAATAGAAAACCAAGGACCAGGCATAAAAGCAGTCATTGCATAGCTTCCACTGCAAGCAGCATTTCCCTTGCATCGGCAGAGAGACGACTCCAAATACAACGTTCCCCTGGCTGTAAGTACAACAGCAGTTCCTGCGTACCTAATCACAAGTTTGAAACTGATGTGCATTTTTGTTTGTGGAGCTCCTGTCTTCTTCCAAATCCTAACTTTACCTTGTAAAGGCACGGCCATGTAGGTAATGGCACCATATCTTTTCTATGGGGTGTCTCAAAGACTGTAAACACGACCGAGAAAAAGAAGTGTGCAGCCAGGCTCCTGTCCTTCCTCTTGCTGCTGCTAACACAAGCTTCTCAAAACCCTGGAAATTGCTCCCATTTTTATCCACGTCGCAGCGTGCATCGCTGTGTCAGTATCCCAT
>NW_010234071.1:0-12276 GCF_000690775.1 Eurypyga helias | reverse complement strand
TGAGCCCACTGAAATGCCGGCACTGTAGTATACACTTACATAGCACAGGAGGCATTCCTTAATATGCCCTACTATGCCTTAATATTCCTTGCTATGCCTTTCCTGAATATTTGTAGCAGTATGAGAGAGATACTGGTTGAATTTAGCGCTTCCAGAGCTCCTTCATAGGTGTTAAGAGAGCTCATGGGAATTATCCTAGGTAAGTCTTTAAAATTGAAAGGGAAGTTACTCTTTTTCCATGCCAGGGATATTTGTTGGGGAGTCATAATGTAAAATCCTGTACTGATGCTGGCCCGTTTTGCTCTACTCTGGTACCTTACCCTTCCACCTCACCCCCTTATCCAGCTGAAATCCCATCTGCTACTGCCTTTTCCAGGCCGGTATGCTAGCGCTTGCGCAGAACGTCTGAACAGGATGAAGACACATAGCTACTGTTCATGTTCTTGAAAAGCTTTCATCGTAAATGAGAGGGACTAAGACCTGACAGGACATTTGTTGCCCTAAGCCCTGGTTTGGTTTTGTTCCGTTCTGCTCCACCCAAAAGGTGTCTGCCTTTCATCCCTGACAGTAATCATCTCTGGGCATAACAGCAAAGCACCTTTTAACTGGAAGGAGCCAGATCCACAGGAGGCAGATACGGTATGAAAGCAACGCAGACAGATATCAACGGGAGCCACACTAACCCCCTGCCTACGGAAATTACATATGAAAGTTTAATTTGCAACTCTTTCTACCTGCATTTTCTGTGTGCAGCTTTAATCACTTCTAAAAATAAATAGCACTGCTTAGAAATGCAAGGGCAAAGGATGCAAGAGGAAGGGAAATCTTGTGGCTAAAACTTGGGACAGCTACCAGGTTCAGGTCTTGTTCCACCAATTCCTCTTACCATCCCAGCAGTGAAACACGGAGCGGAATGCAGATCTGACAGCGCATCATACCATCTGGATTGTTTCTGAGGTGCTCAGACCCTACACTGACAGGAGCTGCGGACGCTCTAATAGAGACATTTTAAAATACATTCATCGCTTTAGACACCTAAAAGTAATTTCTATTTCCACCATTTTTTAACTAGTTCCCTGAAGTGCTGAAGAGATTTCATTTCCTGAGCAAAAAGAGCATAACTGATGCTACAGCGTGCACTTGTGACCTTCAGGAAAACCAGCAGGTCCCAAGCAGCACCCCTGAACTGACCCAGTCTGTGAGTGACTGCTGTCTCAGCCCCAAATACAGATTCATTGCCAGCCACGTGAGCAAAATCACGCTCCAATAAGGAAGCTATATTCCAAGGCTATATTCCAAAGGCAGTTCGAAGGACTGACAGTGTTATCTGACTTGGCATACATGGCACTGGAGTGAGGGTTAAGACATACTGGAAATGCTGGATTAGATCATACGCTCAGACTATTTGGCTTTGCTTTTTGCCCCGAAATGCTAAAAGAACAGTCTGCATTACTTCAGTCAAAAACCGTTGAGCTGAAAAGTGGCTCTTTTTCTGAATTCTATGTAAAAAGATACGTCTATGTAACATGAAAGTGTATGGATGAAGAAATGTTTTTTCTCAAGAAAAACTGCTACTCTCCTTACTAGAATTTCTTTACCTTGGACCTAAGATGTCCCTCCTCACAGGTCTCCTTTGGTTGAAAGAGGCACAAATCCTGCTTCCTTGGCCTTGGGCCTAGATCCACAGTAAGCAAACAATAGCTGTGTCCCTCTGACATTCAGAGGTGTAGCCGTCTCAACCAAGCAAACTCACGAGTCATAGGCAAAGCCAGACCTGCAGTAAAGGAGGATTACTCGCTCAAGGAAGGTGTAACCAGCAGAGGAACGACAGGTATGCACAGCTTTGTTCACAAAATGAGAAGGAATTGAGGTTTGCTTATTAAAGGCTGCCTGACCCTTCTGTCCACTGATCTCTCTCATGTGAACAGACTCGGACACCGACAACTGGCCCTTGCTCCTCGAGCACGCTCACTCGCCCCATTCAGCTGTCACCAAGAAGACGAAGCCATCACTTTCTATCAAAGACAACACCTCGAGAGCCAAACGATTGCAGGTTGTTCACCGAACCGAGACACACTGTTAGCACATCGAGAAAACCTTTCCAAAAAGAGGCAAGCATCTGTCCCAGTTAACAACCTGGCTGTCAGATATGTTTGCGCAGGTAGTTTACTGACGTATTCGTACCGCTAACAGGCGAGGTAAGTATATTGATATAAAAAACACACCAAGTTATTTTAAGAACTCAGAACTTGATGCCAGTTACTGGAAATGGAACAACTCCGAGGTGGATTTAGGTAAACCACTGCACACTGAATTGTGGCCACTGCCAGCAGAAACACCTTCAGAGATGTCTGTGTGTATCTGGATTTACCGAGGAAAAGAACACTTCTAAAACTCACACTTTTTCAGAGCCACAGAGTAGAACTGGCCTTCTTATAGTATCCAGCAGGCCAAGACCCAAAGTATCTGCTAGTGGGGGGAGGGCAGGAGGAGGGAAGCAAAATCCAGGAGTAGACAGGAAGCTACTCTGGTTGTAGACAAGTGCAAAACACTCAAAAGCCCCATGGCAGTGGGGTTTGGAACTACATGATGTTTAAGGTCCCTTCCAACCCAAACCATTCTATGATTCTATGATAAATATACAAGAGAGAAAAACACCATGAGGAACTATAATTTTTCTCTACAAAAGGCAATAATCATGGAGAACAAAACATTTGGGAAAGAGGAAGGAATTGTGCAAGCAGACATGACCTTCACATTACCAGAATTCCTGGATACTGACCTGGATATTGAAAATACCTTGCAAAATCAGCCTTGTGTGCAGAAAATTGTGCAAGAGCATCAGGCTACTCTTCCAGGTCTCAGCTGAGGCAGCTACAAGTGACAAGGACACAGAAGCTCTCCTGTCAAAGTAACATTGCTACTGGAAGGTTGAGACAAATCTGGAGGTGTAACTTAGTAGTAAGATGTGGGACCAGAACCCAGGCACGCTTAGCGGAACTAAGGTAACTTCATGGTGAGGGGAACACGTTAGAAGCCAGGTGACGCACAGAACCTGAAGAGCAGACCTAGCTGTGCAGGATCAACAATAAAAATTATCTTTGGCCTTGCCCTGCAGAGGATCAGGTTTGCTTGTCGCATGAGTGTAGCATCCTTGGACAGCAAGAGACTTCCAGACATTTAGTTCCACCCATCAGTTGCATTTTTGTTTTTTTAAGCAACCAACCCACTGGACGCTGTAGATCTTGGTGGCACTCGTGTATCAGATCTACGTTAGGAAGCTGGTAGCAAGCTGCTATTAGTCAGGGCCATAGCTCAAGCAGAACAAAACGTTACTGCTTGCTAGCAAACACCACAGCAATGCTGGATGGGACTGACCCATAGCTAAAGTCTTTTCGAGGAGGAAGGTAGATTGCCCTACCTCATAGTAAATGTGGCTGTAACCTAAATCCTTTGAGAGAACAAGTCTTCCATGAAGCCTGCCCTTTGCTGTTTCCAAACTTTCACCTATGGAGACTCAACAATGATTATCCTTCTTAATTACATTTCATACAAGTTCAAATCCAAGACAGGACACCACCTAATACTCAAATTTTGGAGTCCAACCTCCCAGAAATAGGTCAGTTTGGCCTTTCCAGTTCCTAACTGCCTATTTTTTGAGAACATCCTCCTGTCTACTCCATAATCGGAGTATTAAAAAAACACAACAAATGGAATTTACAAGTTACGCTAGTAACTTCACTCCTGCTAGGCTTTCAAGATGGGGAGGGAAGAGGGAAGAACAGTTTCCTATGCCAGCACTGGTTTAGCCTATCAAGTAGAAAAACCAATATTTACTCCAGAAAGAAGATTAGAGGTAGAAGAGTTGCCAGAAGAAGAGTCTCACGGTTTCAAATGGGAGTTGTAATCCATCTCGTCTCACCCAGCTATAGCTCAGTTACCACCGAGATTGAGCTTGTTTACTCCAAAGCAAAAAGCTTGGCATCTCTTACAGAAACAGCTCCTCTTGCCAGAGCTCTAATAGCAAACGTCTGTGGAAAAGCCACTTGGAGAAGTGCTGTTTACCTTGGTAATGAAGCAAGTTCCCTGGAATGAAGTCTTGCAATCTTCCCATGGGATGTTGCAATCCATTTACCTGCACCTCAGCCACAAACCATACAGGCTGCTCTCAGTCTGAGCTACTAAGTCAGGAGGCCAAGGTAAATGCATCTCATCTGCTCCAGGCAGGACTACGCTCCCCTCCTTCACTAGGTATAGAACTTGGGTCCTAACTGAACCCGCTTGCTCTTTTTTCCTCTGCTTCAAGCTAACAGACAACCAGCAACACCTCTTGGAGACACTTTTGAGAAGAGACTTTCAAAACTATGTTCTCTATCATCTTCACAACTTCAGCTTTAAAGCCAAACTCAACCCCTTGATGCTCACCATCTTAAGCAACTCCAAACTGAGCCCAGCTCACTGCTGGAAGTGTGCATAGAGGGAACACCAGCACAGAGCCAGACAAGTAAATACCTGGGGAGGAAAAGAAATTCAAGGTAGACTCTGGAAGGCAAAGCTCCCTTTCTCTTTAGGGAGTCACTGGCCTGAGGCTATGCTGCTTCTCCTCATTTAAGACTTGAGTTTCTAGCTGCTGTCCAAATTCTCTTTGAGCAGAGAGATGAAAGGGCTCTTCAACATTCCCAGCTCTAGAGTCCAGTGCAAAGGGCTGCTCATTTCCTCAAATTCAGTTGGAAGTTTTGCTTCCAACCAGCTGCCTCACTTAAGCCCTCCCTAATCCAGTAACTTAAGATTCCTTTGGAGTTGAGTTAAATAGACTTCCTACCGACATGGGTACTTGCATTTGGACATTTTGTTTACAAACAACTTGCACTCCTGTTAGAGCACCGAGCTCGTACTTCACAGGGCTGGAGTTCTTCACAGACCTACTTTGCGCTGCTAAGTGTTGAGGTTCCTGCTTGAGCAGAAACCAAGCTCTAATTTCAAGTGTTTACATGTACTCGTGAGAGCAAGAAAGAAAATCTTACCATGATTAGATTATGTAAAAAGTTTAATTATAAAATAAATAAGTTTGTTATGGAAACATTAAATATTAAATACAGTAATAAATATTTACACATTTACAGATATGACTTGACAATTAATGGTGTTTCTCTGCTACCAGAAGAATTCTGCTCTGTTTATACAGAACACATTCACACTTCCAAGAAGAAAATGAACTCCAATAATACTCTGTGCTCAAGACTGCATAGACAGCTCAAGAAATCAAGGACACTGGGGTCAGAGAAGTTTGAGGTAAGTAGAGTTCTTCGCACCAGAAGGTAGAGCACAAGAGACCACTGCTTGCAGAGTGTCAGTGCATCAATTTAATTCTTCAAAGGAACAGGTTCTTGGTCAAGTTCAACTGACAGTATCTGATGTGAAGCGTTTTACACACTAAGTGCTGCTTAAAGCAGCATTGCATATCTGGGTAACAGAAGTAGCTTTGTGTTTATAAACACATGGGTCCAGGCTTATCAGCTTGTTTGAGCATGGATCTTTTCCCTCAGATACAGAGCTTCAGATCTTGCATTTACTGTCTCAGCACCCCGAGGAGACTAATTTTAGCTCAGGCTAGCACACACGCAAATGGATAGCTCCACTCACACAACAAGTCCTACTGAATTCAGAGGGATTACTTTCCACCCATACAGTAACAGAACCCAGGCGTGGCTGACAAAGATCTGTCACCAACACCCTGCAAGTCAGAACTAGAGATGAAGTTCTTTGAAGCCGATATCAACAGGGAGCACAGTGACAGCAGAATTAGGTTTTTCATCCACTGAGGTTTAGGGAGAAAAGCCATCCAGAGCTCTTCTCTTTTTAACTTTAGGAGAGGGAAGGGAATTTTCTTCCCACCATCCATTCCTGAAGGCCGCAACAAGCTCTCTTCCCTTAGGGTTAGAGCTGCCGAAAGAGACTTGCTAACAGAAGAAAGTCCATCCACACAACAGCAGAGACTGGAGCTCCAGCACTGATAGAGAGGGGTCAGTAGCAGTAGTCTCTAGTAGGTCTTGATAGCAGATCCTCTACCCCATAGTAGCAGCTCCTTCCATATCCTTGTGCCAAGATGTAGCCATAACTGTCCTCCCCAGCAAGCAATTCAGCAGCAAGTGGCACGGTGACATCTCCTTGCAGCAGCCTCTGTCTTGATGAATCAGGGCTTAGTGGCAACAGCTCCAGCCCACAGTGTCCAGGTGGCTGTGTCAGGTAGCCAGAGGTACCCTGCAGCTTGGCAGTCAGAACTGTTCTGTAAGGGGCAGACCAGGCACATTAATCACCACCAAAGACACAAGCACTGCGCTAGAACTGCATCAAACCCACGCCCGAGGTGGGTAGGCGAAGTGCGTACACACACCTGAGGACGCTCTGCAGCTTCCAGCGAGCTTTGAGCAAAACATTCCAATTGTCACCGGACAAAGCTTGGAGAGGGTCTGTAGCTGACATGTGGCAAACCCAAAACTTCTGAGTTCTGCCAGAACTTCTCAGGAGTATCCTTTCTAGTTTGCTCCTTCAGCTTGTAGTACAACTCCTGTACAACAAGGGTCCTCGAGTCTGCTGTTAGTCTCTTCTGAGCAAAAAGCATTCCTAACTTGCTTGCTCATTAAAATCCACTAAACTGCTGGGAGATATGATCCACCTAGACCAAGAAACTTTAGCACTCAGTTGCTATGACAGGATGAAGCTTGACTGAGAAGCTATCTAGAGTGCTCACAGAACTGGCAGCTTTGTCTTGGTCTACAGCTTCTAAGCACCAGAAACTTCCTGACACCTTGCAGAGAAGACAGGAAACTTCAAAATTCAGTACTTCTCTTATGAGGGGTGAAGATCCACGTGGCTGCTGTACTGTGTTCCACGATGGAAGCCTACCATGCTTTCTTGCAATAAACCTGCCTCTGCCCAGATATTAGTGGGTTTTTTTCCCCTTCATAAGTGCACTTAGCACATTACAGCTTCCTATCCTCACTCTTCTTTAACACAGCAGCCAGAAAGCTAAAAGCCAATGCTGAAGAACTCGCAAAACTCAGGTAATTTTGGGAAACAAGAAAACCAAGCCAGACATGCACATGTAACTTATTGTTTCCAGGCACTTCAAGCATTAGAAGCAAATGCTCAGTTGGTAATACATGCATGCAATCCTCATTAACTCAGCCTGGAAGGCATTTCAAGTCAGCTTTCATACCTGCTTTCTCTTCATTTACACGCCAACATGGTTGTTTCTGTTTTCTTGTCGAAGTTTTTTCCTTTCTTCTTTCTCTTCATACTGAGGACACTTTTTCCTGACCCTGTGGAATTACGACATGTTAGAAGTAATTTTGAACACTGACGTACATCCCCCACATCCTCCACAGCATTCCAATTCATTTCTTTTGAATCCTGAAGAAACTCCTCAGCACCATGAAGTTTCAAGCAAGACAGTTTTAAGCATTCAGCATCATGCAGCATCCAATGACAGCATCAGGAAGGCCCTGCATTAGGCACTGGCAGTTCTGCCTCCCAGCACCAGGGTTTGCTGGTTTACACCTGAACAGGTAGCAAGATAAAGAGGGCTGAGCAAAGCACTGAGAGACTTTCTGGGGGACAGATTTCCTGGTGGCTTGAGTGAACAGCTGCAGAGACCAGGCTGCCTTCCTCCTCCCCTCAGCACAGCCCTGTGGACTTCAAATACTTGCAAGTCCCTGTCCCTTGAACACAACATAAGCAAGCTGCTTATTGATTTTCTCCCAGTTTCTCCAGTCTTTTCTAGTAACTGTTCAAACAGACCACCTAGCTTATCTGGATGAAGGTACAGATTAACAAACATCATGCTTCACACCTGTGAAGGTTCAGAGCATGAAACAAATGCAATCCAGCTCCACGGCTTGCTCCAGAAACAAATAATGATCATTTCCTCTTGCAGCACCACAGAACTGGTTCTCTCTCCTAGCAGAGAGGAATGAGGTAGTGTTCAGAGAACAAGCGTTCATCCCAGCATTCCTCAAGTTCAGATCTAAACATGAAGCAAGAGCGAAGTGACAAATGCACACTTTGTTTCCTGAATTGCAGGAAAGGGTACAGCACGTACCCAATTCAGTTATGTACTTCAAGATCTAAAATTAGAAAGAACTTTTGAGTTTCACCTACAATATCCCAAGCCCTACTGCGGTGGAGCTGCAGTGTCAGAAAACACTCAGGAAACACCAAAGTCAGGCTCCCTGTGCTGACAAGCCTCAGCACAAACTCCTGGCAAACACATTGACAAGATGCAAAGGCACAGGCAGGCATAAGATGCTGCATACTGCTTATTAGCAGGTACAAAGATGACTTCGATCTAAGGCCTGAAACCTGTACCCAGAAAAGCTCTAAGTTTATTCACAACAGGCTGCCAGATTCTGATTACCCACCACCCTGAACCACCAGCAGTTGGCTAGGCTGGAATGGCTGTTCCCTCCCTCTTAACAGCAAGCATCAGAGTATTTGGGACTGGCAACACTTGCTCCCCCATTTGCTTTCCCCCCCGTAAGTACTGAAGCCCAGCAACCTCCATTAACAAATGGACAGTCACAGCACCATTTCCTCCCCTCCAGCTGCACACCCAGTTGTGGGATAATAGCCATGCATTAGGCTGTTACATTACTGCTTGCAGGCTTCTCCACAAGGATTAGGGAAGGCACTGCTGTGTCAGCATTAGTGTTGCTGATGTTCCACAGCACTAACTATCCTGGCTGCAGCAAGAGCCAAAAGGCTCTTGTTTTAATATATAAGGGTCACAGGCTGCCCACAGCCAATAGCAAGAGATTGGGAACACTTCACTTGCAAGGTCTGAGAAGTTTGTTTCTACCCTCAAGACATATCTGAGTTGAGATAAGAACACAGCCCTTTTGGATGTCTTCCACACAGGGGATTCAGATAAGCCATGCACATTTTGGGGCTACAAACCCCATCCAAGCTAGACAGATGAAGAATGTAATACTTACTGCACTATCACAATGATAAGTACAGTAATGAAGCTGATGCTGGAGAGCAGGACAGCTACCACTACCAACACAGTCTTCGAGTAGTCTGCCACATCATTCTTCCTTTGAGTCTTCATGAACTGTTCACCACAGCGCTCACCAAAAAAATCCTGATGACACCTGCAAGTAAACATTAACACAAGTTCTTATCAGTGTCGATGCTGTCTGGAGCCAAGGACACCCACACACATTCAGACCTGACTTAAGAGATCTTTAGAGTTGCCCGTGAATCTCAAGATGCTCCCTTTCGAGCGTGTTCATGAAATGCAGTCACTGCTCTAGCACAAGGTTTGTCAGCATTTCAACAAGTCGAGATTAGTTTGGGCGTGATGTTCCAGGAAGACACGCCTTTTCATTCTTTTGGTTTGAGTTTATAACCAACTGATGAGTTCAGTGGCTTGTTATGCATCTCGGATTCCATCATCACTTAATTTACATGGCAGAAAGATTCTCAGTCAAAATACAGCAGGAGAGGGATCTGTGCCAGGCTGACAGCGACTTTTTGTCCGAGGCCTCATACGCCACCGGCTCACACTAATCACACCTAACTCACAAGGTACAAGCGACTTACTTGCAGGTCACCATCTGGAGATGCTCTAGGTATATGCATTCACCATGGATGCAAAAGTTTTTGTATTCCATTTCACAGGGAGTCCCTTTCTTCTTGTTTTTCCCTTTGTTTTTCTTTCTTCTTGATTTGCCAGCATTCTTCTCACCCCCCCTCTTTGTTGGCTTGGGTTTAACCACAGGTGCAACTGAAAAAAGGACAAGATAACTCAGTCTAGAAATGCTAAAAAGCTCAATTCCATGTAAACTGAATTACAGAATTTAGTGAGGAGCAGGGGGATGGTCACTGCAGGAGAACTTGTGACCAAGAAGCATAGGATGCAAGCGAGCTTGCAGGTGGGCATTTCACACCCAGCACAAAGGCAGCCAGCTTAGAAATTCATTAAGTGCAACTCCACCACCATCAAGTCCTGCGTAACACAGACCAAAAGCGGTATGAGCAGATGAGCCGAGAGAGGCAGAGATGAAGAACAGAGGTGAAGGACTGCAGCATTTCACAGCATTAGATACTTGAGTGGAACCGCGCAGGTTCAAGCAAAGACCTGTAAAGAACATTGAGTTCACACTAGTTTTAGGCATCCACTAGTTTTATATCAACTTAGACACACAGCTAACTGCCTCCTTCGCTCCAAACTCCCCATTTGCATCAGTGATGAAAGGCATTATAACTCACTAGATAGTCCTGGGCACTTGCAGAGGCAAGAGCTTGCTATCCCAGTTCGCATACTTGTTTCTCCCAAATAACCTGCAGTGCTGTCTTCAGCAGAAGATAGTTTGCTTCCAGTCCTCCTACCTTGACAGAGATGCCAAGCGCACCAAAGGAGTGAGAGCAGGATAGTCTGTGAGAGTCAGGTTATTTGTTTTGCGCTTACTGTTGCCCCTCATTATCTCAATTAAGACAAACCTCTAGAAGAGCATGGTTTAACACACTGGTGACTTAGCAGCCTTTGGATCTAAACAAGGGCAATCATCTTCCCTTTGCTGGGGAGAACAAGCTAAAGCCAGTCACTAAGGGTCAGAAGCTCTGTAGCTGCTCCATGCAGCAGTCAAAACTGGATAGCATAGTTTTACCAGGTATTTTACTCTAAAACACTGGTTCTCTGAAGAAACCATCCCCTTACTGCTAGCTGTAAAACAAGTCTTCTCAGTGCAACACTTACAGCAGTAACAGTTACCAGGTGAGTTTGAACACATCTTAAGAACAGTAGAGCTATTTACAATAATCTTCCATTTCTCTATTGTGCTCTTCAGACCTAACAAAAGTAATTTTTGGAGTATTAAGATTTTATCCAGAACACTATGCATACAGGCAATTGCCACAATAGGCTGCAACTTGATCCAACTACTTCATAACCCTGTATTTCTAGTGACAAGAAGTGATCCTGGACAAAGAAACAAGGTGTAGTTCACAGTTGTCTAGACAGCTGATTGTTTTAACTTCTAGAGCAACAAGCCTGGCTTGAAGTTACTTAAAAGCAAAAATGCCTTCAGCAACCAGAAGTCCAAATCAAATGGTATAAGCTATATTAATATGTAAACAAGGAACACTGTTCCTGCAGCAAGGTTTCCTGTCCCTGGAAGTGTGAGCTTACTGCTGACAGATGAGGCCCCTGTTCTGTCCTGTTCAACCTGATATTGAGGTTCACACTTTCATAATTGAGGCTGTTTTCATTCTTCCTTCTTCAAGGTTCAGCCTGTTGGTTTGATCTCCATGTCGCTGTCTGCAAGCTGCATAGCCAGGAAAGCCATTTGCAGTTGAATCACAACAGCTTGAAGGCTCCACAGATAAACCTCATGCCAAGTAGAAGAGCTGGTCTACAAACCAGCCACCTTTGGTAACAATTCTGGTTTCTGTGCAGTTATACAATACACAAAGTCACCAAGCCAGTAGTTTTACAGGCTTAACTTCTCAATAACTCCGACATTCCTGTTTCCCCTGAAGGTCTTCGACTCACAAAAAACTTCATCAAGGGTCCACAAACCCCCCAGACTGAATATCTGGAGCATGGTCTCCCTTCCCTGAAGAGACCCTTTAGTCTCATTCAAGTCCCAGGGCATTTCCACAAGGAAAATAGTAGCCAGACCCACCCTAGAGGGCAACAGCCTATTAACAGCTACTGAAGTGCAAATCACTTGCAGATACCTGGCTTGTATTACGGTTGCACTTAGGCCAAAACCAACAAAACCCTGCCATCCCCATAGTCAGGTGGGCTAGTCACATCTCCCCACAGCTTACAAATAGACCGGTTACAGTGAATTCACACAGCAGCTATTGACAGTGGACTATTGCCTGAAAGATGCTTAACCAACTTCCCTGAAGCCACTTGTGAGGTTTGTGTTTGCTTTCCCAGGAAATTTTAGTCAACTCCAACCCAAATAAGCCATCACGAGAAAACACTCATGAAAACCTTGAAGCAAGAAAGCCAACCTGAGGCAAAACCTACCTTTAAAGCCAAAGAGCACCCATAAAGCCGCTGAGGCTCCTGTAGGAAGCAGGCGGCAGCTGCCCCATCACAGGTGTATCGCAGGGGAGCAGTACAGCACCCAGCCCACCAACCTGCAGCTCCCACACGCTCTAGTTGCACTAGCGCCGTTTTCATCCCCGACAGCCTATTTTTAACGCGGCAGTTTCAAGCAGAAGCATGCTTTTTCTCCCCACTCTACGAGCGAAGCACGG
>NW_010234070.1:4778-10791 GCF_000690775.1 Eurypyga helias | reverse complement strand
CGAGACCTTGGCACTAAGGGCAACCCTTGCACATCTGACCTCCCAGGAAATACAAATACGAGGTCCTGAAGAGCAGTCAGAAAGCTCTAACCAAAATAAAATACAACTGAAGAAGGGCTGGCAGGGCAGACTTGTGACAGCGAAGGCACCTGAGCTGTGCCAACAACAGCTCCTCAAAATAGCCCAGGGCCTGCTCTGGAAACCATGGCCCCAGCACGGCGGGAGGCAGCCAGGGGTTCTGCCATCCTGGTGGGATGGAGCTTGGGTTATGGGATACCGCTTTTAATTACCATGGCAGTTTGGAGAGGGCCTCACCACCAAGTGTCCTTAAGGGTAGGACAGACCTTATCTAAGACAAAACATAACGTAAAAAAGGAGTCTGTAATATCATTCTTACAGGGGATCAAAATTTTAACATTTTTTCCCCCCTAGGGTGTCATTTTTTTTTTACTTGCTTTCAATTTTCTTCATGTAAGTAGAATAGCAACAATTCCACTGAGTTCTGCTTCTCTGTAGGTGCTGGCAATTTATCCAGCACTCCCTTGCTTTAAATGTCTTTTGTTTCAAATCATGAGAACTGGTAATTTCAGTGGGTGCTTCCCATCTCGAGACCTTGGCACTAAGGGCAACCTTAGTTCTTAGAACTTAGTTGCAAGACCCGTATCCTGTATATCCCTGTGCACATGCCTTCAAGGGCACCAGTCCTGGCAGTCTGTCAAGAACACTTCTGAAAATGACTCCAGTGAGTTAACAGACGGTACAGACAGATGCGGTGATGTTCTCCGAAAGGGGAAACCTTATCTCTGTAAAACTGCTGGTTTGGGAATCTATGGGAATGGCTGTTTTTTTAACATACCAGGCTGTATTTATTCAGACATCTTCATTTTCTTTCATAGATTTCATATTAATTAAAAAAAGCCCCAACCCAAACAACCCACTCAATTTTGTTTGGAGCCTAATGCAGTCGGCCAGGACTGAGGAGTCTGCAGTCCTGGCACACAACCCCCTGTGCATTACTCAGCAGTGTACGGAGCTGGCTCTTTGGAGGAGCCCAGCCTTGCGGGCCTGGCCTCTTCCTGTAACTGAGGAAGAAAGATGCCCACAACACCTGGGTCTCCTCAGGCACCCAAAGCTCTCTCAGCTCAGTTGATTGCTCCATGTATAGTAAAGCCTTCTGGAAAGTGTGTCCCTTGGATCTGGTACAAATGATCCCAACAGGGCAGTGTGCACTAGATTAATTTAAATTCCAGATTCCATTTTCCTGGCATTACAAAAAAATAAAGCTGTTGTGTTATTTCTCTTAGCAGTTAAAAATCAGATGCAGGAAAAATTAACAGAAATATTACCCTCTGAAATCTTTTTTTTTTTTCCACTTTCACTTTGGTAAGACAGAATTAATTTTTCTGTCCTATCTGCTATGTATCCTGCTGCCGAACCAATCCTTTCCGTGCCCTGGATTTTTATTAGCCTTGCTTGCTTAAGATTTACTTTCTAGGACTTCTTTTAATTCTGTTTGCTACTACACTGCCTTTTCTCTTTAATATGATTTTTCTGCAGTGTCCTTTAAAGATTCTTGGCCTTTTCTAACCTAGGACATATTTATAGTAGCCTGAGCTAGTTTTCGTAATCATCGGTGATCATCCCAGCAGGATATGTTCCTTTGTTTTCCTGCTAATGTGTATCAGGATACATTCCAATTTAAAGTGCCTTTATGCTTGAACCATTATGCTGGTATTTATTGTACTAAACCAACCCCCAGTAGACTTTCCTGAGGCTTTTTTTTGACAGTTTATACAGCACTCATGAGATATCTGCTGCCAAAGTCCTTGCATTTTAGTAATAATATCTTAGCATTGTTAACATAAATATGTTTTAATTTTCCTGTGGCCAGCTCATCTCGTTTAATTCCTGAAGTATTCTGATTTCTTTTGAGGGAGGTCAAGCAAAGGAGCTCTTGTCCTTTACAGACAAGAAAATAGCAGAAATAAATGTGGAAATAGGTATGAGCAACACAAAATGATGGAAAAAGACAAATGTCTTTTTAGACACACAGGGGTAAATAGAGTACTCTGTGCTGTTCTGTGCATGTGAGTCTGTGCACACATGTTCACAGAGGTACAAGGTATTTGTAGCCAGTGAGTCGTGGTATCTAAGCTTGATTTAAAAACTGAATGAGCTCATTATAATCCACTAACAAAAAAAAATCCAAGGAATCAATCTAATCAGCTTTACTAAATGAACACGTGAACATGCTTATCTAGGATAAACTTGGGGACTATACATATTTCTCCCTCTTTTTCCTTAAACAGAATGAAGATGCCCATGTGAAAATAAAGGAGTTAGGAGTTGAGCTTGCAAAGATCAGCAATGAATTTGGTAAGTAGAACAAGCAAAGTGTGAGAAAAACTGATTTTCTCACTTTACACAACAGCAGGTATTCCCTCCGACCTGATCCTGGGGAACCCGAGTACATGTGGTGAAGTGTCTTCTGAAGCCCCGTGGCAAGGGATTTTGTGGCTTTGGAGGGAACCGTGATTCTACCTTTTTGGTGTGGAGATGGGTCCGTAAGCATACACACTGGAGCTAGTTGTGCATCGTCTTTACTAAACAAATGGTTCTTCATAAATCCATAGCTTCCATTCTCAAACTACAAACTGAAGGACACCAAGCTCAGAACTTGCAATATGTCTTAAGGTCTCTTCCCAGTTGGAGGATGGCAAAAGCACCAGATGTGTCCCATTTGGTCTGTGCATTCCCTGTGTATCTGCGTGCACCACTTTTCCCATTTGGTTTCTGTCCTAGACAGGAGAAACAGGAAGGGTATAAAGACATTTCAACTCTTGAGAGAGAAGATGGGCTTTTTCACGAACTTCAGCCAACCGGTTGAGTCCTTTTGGGCTTAAATCTCCCCATAATAGGTGTGATGTTGGGCTCATCTACCCCAGGACAAATGGAGAGGAGGAAGGGCACCTGGAGGAAGGACCACTGGGGCAGGGCACACCCCGAGTATGAAAAGTGGTGGAAGCAGTGATGACTGGAGCGGTGCACAGGTGGGACTCTCAGCTTTCCCTGCATGTGGGGCCCCAACAGCTAGGTCACACATCAAGCACAGATTGTGCCATGTGGCAGGAGGATGACTTGGTTCACAAAGGGGGGATCAGGCCAAACCCCTGTGAGTTGGGCATAACTGCAGATCCTCCCTGTGCTTTGTCTTCACCTTACCTATGACAACCCACTGCAGAAAAGGTGAGCGCTTTTCTCATGCCCAACACCTTATGCTCCCTGCTGTGCCCCTCTGAAATTTTTGGCTGGTCGTTTCATAGAGACCTTTGTTGTCCCCATGGCCAAAGGATACTGCAGCAATAGCAAAAGAGAATTTCCAGTTATTCCCATGGGCAGTGTGAGATAGTCCTTTCCTCAGTGGTCCCATGAGCATGTGTACTGGAGAGGACCCATCCCAGGCCACCTGTTCTCTCCACTCTGGGAGACACCAAGATGCTGAGCAGAGGCTGTTTAGGAGCAACAGGGCTGGATGGTGATCTGTTCTGCTTGTTGGAGGCAATCCCACCCTGAGAAGCCATATGCCCAGGTAGAAGGATCCGCAGTGGGGATGGACAAAAAGATGAACACATGCAGGTATTACACTCCAGTGGGATGTGAAAAAACTCATCAGCAGTACATATCCTGATGTGTATCCTTACCTATGGAAGGGGAATGTTTATGGGTTTTAGTGTAAGTAAAAAATTGCTGGACAGTCTATTTTCCTTTGGAAGAAAATGATAAAATTAAATTTTGTGAAACAACCAGTGTTTTTAATTTGTGGACAAGGTGAAATGACAGATGCCATGTGCACGAGAGTGACTCACATCAGTGCAGTTCTTTGCTATCTCTAAAGCAGTGCAAGCTGGGTCTGTGGGTGCTGCTGGAGGCATGCAGCCCACCTGTGCTGCAGGAAGGTTATTTTGGTCCCACTATCAGATTAATCTGTATGTTGTGCAATATTGTACACATTCTGCCATGCTTTATGCAAATAAAGAATGAAACAGTCATTTATTTGACAATGGCAATCATAGGTGATTCTATGAAGAAATTTAGGGAGTCACCAGAGCATGTTATTTTGACTACAACCAAGTTCTCACTTGTCTCAGTCACTTTGATAAGGAGTCTCTCATTAATTTAAAAATAACCAGTCCAGTTAAACAGCATGGGTGTTGGTCAGGAATTCCTGAATTCTCATGTGTAAACTCACCATGTCAGATTCACTGGTGTAAATGCCCAGCTGAATCAGTAAAACGACGGTGGACCAGCCAGGGTTGATACAGGCAATGTGTCCAACATTTAGTTGTTTAGGCAATAACTCTAATTCAGAATTATGATTTAGGTGCTGACTATGCTTGGTTTTAAACGCACAGAGTCTTTGTTAACTTCAGCAGAAGCTGCAGGATTCTGCTATACAGAGCAATGAAACTGCAAGATATAATCCACTGTCCGGAAAAATAAGAATGTATTTGTAAGAATATCTCTTCTGGTAAATAAAATCACTGCTGAAGCAATAGCAGTGATGGAGCACGTGTAAAACAGCCCAGGGAGATCTGCACCTTTCTGGAGCCAGGCAAAATGTTTAGGTTCAGCTACCGCTGTCCGTCTGTACCCCCAGCACTGCTGTGAAGTGTTACCCCCCGTCTGAAACCAGCACACAGTGAAATAGGAAGGAATGTGGCCTGTAAATGGCGAGGCACTTGTTATTTTACGCAGTAAGATTTGCTCATGTATTGTGCTAGAAATACCAAGGCTAGAAAAATATGACAAGCAATCGTTCTACACTCAAGACACCCATCTTTATAAATTATAAATGTAAGCACTTTTCAGCTGCAACACTGAGACTCCTGGAATGAAGAGATTTTACACACCGGCTTGTGGCCTGTAAATGGCGAGGCACTTGTTATTTTACGCAGTAAGATTTGCTCATGTATTGTGCTAGAAATACCAAGGCTAGAAAAATATGACAAGCAATCGTTCTACACTCAAGACACCCATCTTTATAAATTATAAATGTAAGCACTTTTCAGCTGCAACACTGAGACTCCTGGAATGAAGAGATTTTACACACCGGCTGTTTCTCTTCAAACTAATGGCAATTAAATATCTGAATTACCTGCTTCTGTGCTGTCAGGCAAATGACTTGTCAACTGAGTTGAGAGGAGGTATGGAGATGCATAAAAACCTAGACGAATGGAAGACAATCAGATGTCGAGTTTACAATCTGTATTATCTGTGTTTGTTACAGTTGGAAAGCCAGAGCCTGTGTGCCACCTCCTCCTGGATATGTGAGAAACGCTCGCAGTCCAGTAACTTTGGCTCAGGCAGGATCTCAGTGAAGCAGCATTTTATTTGTGATTGCAGTGGCCAGCGATATCCCCCCCTCACAGGAGAGAGAGAGAGAGAGAACACATTTCATAGCAACAGGATGCATCTTAAATACCCTAGTTCCCAACACATTCAGCCCCTTCCACTGTTTCCTCATTGGCCAAGTACTGCAGGTTCACAGCCTACCCGACACGTGTTTCTATACTTCTGTACAAGTGTTAGAATCTTTTTAAGGAAGATACGTTAACACTTTGGTATGTCTTTGTTATATCTTAGAATCATAGAATCACAGAATGGCTTGGGTTGGAAGGGACCTTAAAGACCATCTAGTTCCAACCCCCCTGCCATGGGCAGGGACACCTTCCACTAGACCAGGTTGCTCAAAGCCTCATCCAGCCTGGCCTTGAACATTTCCAGGGATGGGGCATCCACAGCTTCTCTGGGCAACCTGTTCCAGTGCCTCAACACCCTCTCCGGGAAGAACTTCTTCCTGATATCCAATCTAAATCACCCCTCTTGCAAGAAGCATCCTTCTCTTCTCCAGGCTGAACAAGCCCAATTCTCAACCTTTCATCATAGGAAAGGTGCTCCAGCCCTCTGAGCATCTTCATGGCCTCCTCTGGACTTGCTCCAACAGGTCCATGTC
>NW_010234070.1:0-4620 GCF_000690775.1 Eurypyga helias | reverse complement strand
TTTTCATCCACCAGTACCCCCAAGTCCTTCTCCTCAGGGCTGCTCTCTATCCACTCTCCACCCAGCCTGTACTTGTGCTTGGGATTGCCCCAACCCAGGTGCAGGACCTTGCACTTGGCTTTGGTCAACTCCATGAGGTTGGCAGTGGCCCACCTCTCCAGCCTGTCCAGGTCCCTCTGGATGGCATTGCTTCCCTCCAGCATAACTTGGTGTCATCAGCAAACTTGCTGAGGGTGCACTCAATCCCATCATCCATATCACTGACGAAGATGTAAAACAGTACAGGTTCCAACACCGACCCCTGAGGAACGCCGCTCGTCTCCACTCAGACATTGAGCCATTGACTACCACTCTCTGAGTGCGACCATCCAGCCAGACATCTTATTCTTCAATTCTTTATCTTGTTCCCAACTGATTATTTTTTAGTGTTTTCATTCTACTAATATGGTGATATTTCTTTCTTTATTTGACCTTGCCAATTAGCCCTTTCTCAGGATGCTTAAGAAAAACTGTTCATACAAACATATGATAAAACTGAGGCCTCAGACCCATTTGCAAAACCACAAAAAGTTAGCTTCTATGACTGGAATTTTCCATCTGCAAAAAACACAGAAATTAACTTCTTACAGACATGCATCTGTGCTGGTTTTAGTTGAGATAGAGTTAATTTTCCTCACAGCAGCTGCTATGAGGCTACCTTTTTTTTGCCCCGAGAAGAATATTGACCACATACTAATGTTTTTTTAGTTGTTCCCAAGCAATGTTTACATTAAGCCAAGGACTTTTTCAGTTTCTCATACTGCCCCTGTGTTCCCAGCCTCTTCTCTACAAGAAGCTGGGAGGGGACACAGGCAGGACAGCTGACCCAACCTGACCAAGGGGACATTTCATTCTTATGAATATGTTGTTCTTATCTCAATCCATGAGTTTCCTTGTCTTTTCCTCTGTTTCTCCATCCCACTGGGGGGAGGTGAGCAAGCAGCTGTGTGGTGCTTGGTTGCTGGCTGGGGCTACACCACAGCAGCCTCCCGGTCAGAGGACCCTTAACCTGAGTGAGGTGGCTGTGATTTGTTTCTGAGTCTGTGGCCAAGGGTCAGGAAAAAGAGCAGGTCTGTATGGTGAAGAGCCCGTTTCCCATGTCAGAAGCAGACGGACCCTGTGCGAGGCCACATGACACCAGCGCCCCATTTCCTATGGGATTTTCCCCCCTGAGTGCAAAGTGCCAGAGCTGGGGAGGCTGGGTTGCAGCTCAGGCTGGGTCTGTGCGGGAGGATCAGTCCATTAGTGACGTCCCCTTCCCTCACCTTCCCAGCTTGGCCTGAAACGGGTTTTGCTCATCTGTTGTGCACTGTAAAAGCCACTCGATGAGTGGGAGAGCAACTGCAGCTGCTCTCATTTAACCCAGCACGCTGTCATCCTGGGAAATGCCGTGTTATTGCAGAGGCGTTGCCAGTCTGTAAGCAGCAACTGAAATACCTACAGAGAGGAAAAAGAAAACCAGGGTGTAACTCTCCTTGATAGCAGCTGATAGCAGTTTTGCTCTGTTTGTCTTGTTCCATGTCAGTAATATATTTATATAACTTCTCTTAGTGATTTTTTTTCCTTCTTTTCTACAAGAGGAGCTCATTTTGCACCTTCATCAGGATTTGATTTGCAAGATGCAAATAGTTTTGTGTTTCGTGTTACAGGAAGTGTTTCAGATGGACTTTCTTTTGGTTAAAGCATTTCATTTCATTGTCCAGCCCTCCCTGTGTGCTGGGTAATCTCATTAGACAGACTGGAGAGAGATGGGGTTCATTACAGCTCCAATTTAAAGTTTGAATTCTGAATGCAGAGCTGCAAGCGTTACCCCTTGTCCTCCAGCTCTGGGATCGCTTTTCATGCCAAAGAAAATAAAAAATCAAAAAGCAAGAGAGAGGATTTAGAACTGTAATCCAAACTGCCAGGAGTCACCTCAGCTAATGACCATGTAAATTGTGCTGTTCCATTTTGGGTATGGGGCAGGTGGGAAATCTCTTTATCTGCTGCTCCTGCGGTGCTCAGCTCACCGATTCAGGCTCACTTGCTCTCTCTGTAAGGAGCAGAGAACTTGAAAGGGACACTGTGTCCCTCAGTGCTCCAGCAAACAACAGGATCAGAACAGGACCCCAGGAGCGATATCTGTCTGGACATACTGAGCAAATAGGGATATTGTTGTCCAGTAAGTGTGGAAGCAGAGCTCTGAACAGGGTGAAAATAGCCCTGTGCAGGAGGGATGGCTAGCTTGGCTGCAGAAACTACTTTGTACGGATACATCTAACATGAGCTGTGGTCACAGCCACAGGTAACTGCCAAATTGTTGCTATCCTGGGAAAAAAATCTGGATTGACTGCAAAGGACACAGTGTTTGTTCCACTGCTGTCTTGGGACCCAGGGGACAATACAGACAAGGGAAATAATAGACCAAATATCCTTGACTTGGTGGAACTCCTGGAGTCACTCCTCCTGAAACTAGCTGTAGACATGGTTTTGAATTTGGAGACGTGGTCACTGGGTTGGATCGCCAGAGTAAAAATTTCAGGTTTTCTGATTGCCTTCAGTACCAGCCTTTCATTTGTTCTGATTCCACGAAGCACACAAGGTAGTGGTTTGAATATAAAAATATTTTAAGCAAGTGTGCATTAGGGGATTCAAAGGTCCTCGATAGAGCTGGTGCAAAAGACAGGTTTATGGGGTGAGCAGCTTCTAACAGCTGGAAAATGGGATGTATGAGATGCATCTCCTTCTCCTGGTCAAGCAGTCAATCACAGCCCCTGCATAACATGCACAGGATGCTCCTAGAGAGCCTGGCATATCACTGGAAGTAGGGACTTAGCCAAGACTGTGGCTTGAGAGGAGGAGATAAGGAATATTTTGTATCCCAGTTGAAAGGCTTTGCGTCAAGCATTTCTCTCACATGCTGTTTCTTATACTTAAGGCAAAGTAAAAACCTCAAAGTCTCAATTTGTGGATCCAAGACTGTGCTGGCCAGGAGGGGACATCCAGCCACCCTGCAGGTCCATGGAGTTCCCTACTTCTTTTCTTATTATTATTATACTTCATCAGATCCCAGTTTTGCATGGGCTTTTACGTACTCTGCCAGTACCTCTATTTAAACAAATGCCTGGATATGTGTGTGAGCGTGGGACGGAGAGAGAAGTGACAGCAAGAGCTGAGATTCATGGGCACCCCGGAGTTGGTGAGGGCTGCTGTGCCCAGCAATCCGATGCCCCTGCTCATTCCCAAGGAGTTCAGAGCCTAACTGGACGGTCTTGTCTCCACAGCCCTCAAAACAGTGATATGGAAGAAGCTACAAGGTGAGAAGGAGGAGGTGGAGAGGCGCTTTGAGGGGGAGGTGAAGCAGCTTCGCAGGCAGCAGCAGGAGGAGCTGCAGGCACTGGAGCAGCGGCTGCAGGAGGACTACAGCTCCAAGAGGGAGAGTCTGCAGGAGCAGCACAGGATACAGCTGGAGCAAGTCAAACTGCAGCATCAGGACCAGGTCAGTCTTCGCCTCTTCTCGTTGGAGGGTAGGCCATGCCAGTGCTGAGTGGGTTCAGGTAATGAAACACTGAGCACTCCAACATGAAGACACTGGTAACAAACTGACTGGAAAAATACATTCCTGACTATGCTACTTTTCCTCCCTATTATTCCTATTGGTATTTCTACATAGGAGCACATTACATGGCCATGTCTTATCTTCACATGCTTCCACATGTTTTACAACACATATCAAGCCTAGCTCTGCTTCCCGTGCATACTTGCTCCCCAGCCCACCTACTGTAGTCAATTTATATGAAAACAAAGGTTAAATGAGAATCTGCTCAACACAGGTAAGACCAGCAGAGCCATGCCCATCGTTTTATGCAAGGGCAGTTAAAGGGTGGTATAGTGAAGCGATAGGGCCCATGCAACACGTAGCTAAAACATCAAGCAGGCCATAGGCTCTGGGTTCCCTGACTGCTGCTCCACCATGCAGTCTGATCAATTAGACTGTACGTCCCAAGTGTTTTTCCTTGCTTTTCTTTATGTATGTAGGTAGGAATGCTCTCACACGGAGCTACTTTAGTCTTATTTTTAATGGCTGGAGTGAACAAACGTTGTAACTCACCCGTAGGCACCTCTCACATGGTGGCAAAACATCCTGTTCTGGATTATGGCACTAATGCCCTCACCTGGCCTTCTCTCATTTTGCACTCAGTGAGCAGAAGGTACAGTTCTGATTTTTTCAGCTGCAACTCTTACCCATTGCCCACCATCACAGGTCGTGAGGGCTTTTCTCACATGAGTACCTGCTGCACTCAGGTGCTGTCTTTGACGTGCTGAAGTCCCCCAGGTGTGGGTATGCCATCCAAGCGTGTGCAAAACCTGAGCACAGCCAACAGACCCCCCTGTTTGCCAGCATCATTGTCTCCAACCTGGGGGTTTTGCCAGTGCCCAGAGCAGCTGGAAGTGGTGGAGGGTGAATTTTTCCCTCTGGAGCCAATATAAATTGGCAGCAACTGTGCAGGGCTGATGTGATCTATGAGATGGGGGGATCTGACCAAAGGTTGAGGAGAAGGTTTTACATCTGCATGCTCTGTATCACAGAATCACAGAATG
>NW_010234069.1:9422-17233 GCF_000690775.1 Eurypyga helias | reverse complement strand
TCCCCCTCTGCTGGAAGGGGTGGGGTGTGTGAGAGTGGTACTTTGCTAGCAGAAGTTAAACTATGACATCTGACATTTTAGACAGTCCTGTCTATTAATTCTTTTCCTCAAAGCTGAATAAAACAAAGTGGAGCGAGATTTTTTGTGTTCAAAGGTGTAGGTCTTCTGCCAGACACTTTTTTTTTTCCTCAAGAAACTTCTCATCTCCTCAGCTGCTAATGTCTCTTGTGTTTTCACTCTGTTTGTGTGCCTGCTAGGCTATCAGATTCTACTGTTTGCATGAGGTTAATGCAGAGTTCTCTACATTTGTATTCAGCCTAAAATTCTTTTGCCCCTCCTAATGCAGACAGCTTAACTTCTGACCTGTCTTGTATTTGCTAGTGTTACACATACCAGCTATTACTGTTTTGACCACTTTATGCCAGTAAAGGAGTTCATCTGCTTCTGCGGTTTATCCTGAAAGAAGACTGGAATAATTGATTCTTTACCTGCAACACCGTCATTTCTGTAGGTTATTTTTTTCATCAGTTGTAACTTTTGACATTACACCACCCTTACAGTCATATTAGTTAAATTAAACAAATTGATTATAAAGCCCACTGGAAGTTGTCCAGTGTTTAACATTCTGGAGAAGAGAAGGGAAATTCCAAATCCCAATAAAACCCCACACAACGAGATGAAGTTTCCAAATTTTCCTAGCTATAATTACCAGAAAATAGATTATTTGTAATATACATTATTGTGTATATATATTATGAATCTTATGTCTTCTATATTGGTTCTTAAGGATGGTGATCAAGTCACCATTTAAATTCCTGTTCCATACATTAAACAGATGGAGGTCATTGGAGTCTCTCACTGCAGGCATATTTACCTACCATATCATCCTCCTTTTTTTTTTTTTCTTTTTTTCTTTTAAGCATGTCCCTGCTTAGGTAGTCATTGCTACTGTTTGCTTTCTAGCCGCAGCTCTGTGGGAAATTATCCACCCTACCTAAGAATTCTTCTTAGAGTCTTCCTTTCCAAGTCTGTTCGTTGCATAGGACTACCTCCAATCTAGAAACATGGGTTTGATCCATTGGATCATGACAACATAGTGATATTGCTTAAAATTCATATGGTTCTTTTGTATCCACCCTAGCTAGTAAGTCATAGGATCTTCTAGGAACACATATGCTTGAGAATGTGTCTCTAACCCACCGTGGTCTTATATGCCCATGAAGAAACTAGTTTTAGTTTACCAGCACCTGTACCTAGACTTCCTAAAATAATTTCATCTCCACCCTGTTACATTACTCCAGTCAATAGTATCTATTCTGTGGGAAGCTTATTAGTAGTTAATATTCCTCTAAAAAAAATCAAATCCAAATTTTTCCTGTTAAAAACATCGTTTATCCCATTAGATTTTATTTTCTTCTGTTTCCATCCTAATCTAACTGCAGGCATCTTTTCAAACAGAAATATTTAAACTTACTAAATGCAGATTAAAGACTAAGAAGAACAATGAAATGTAATCACATGCAGATGTGTGCAGATATACATATGTTGGTTCAAATATTCATCCTTTTTCTTCACTTTCACAATCCTCATCTAAAGATGTCCTGCGACTGTTGAGTTTTGATGGGATGGAGTTTATTTCTTTATAGGAGCCCTTATGGTACTCTGGTTGTGTTTTGTGATCAAAGTAGTATTGCTAACCCACCAATGTTTTGGGTGTTGCTGAACAGTGCTTGCAGAGCGTCTCTGTATCTCACACTGCTTCTCAGAATGTGGACTGGGAATGGACGGTGAACCCAAATTGACCAAAGATATGTCACATACCATGTAACATCATGCTCAGCAATAAAACTGGAGGTGATTTTTCCAAACTAACCATTTCTTGCAGATTGCTGAGCCTCAGTCTCCTGGTGGGATGTGGTGCATGATTGCCTTTGCATCACTTTATGTTTTTCTCCTTTTTTTCTTTTCCTTTGTTATTAAACTGTCTTCATCTCAAACATTTCTGCCCTGCTTCTCTTCATAATCTAGGGAAGTGACCTATCGCAGTTTAATCTGGGCTCACAGTAAATATCACTCAGCTGCTCTCCCACCTCAACCTCCCTCCCCACGTGAAGGAGGAGAGTTGTGGGAAAAGGCAAGGAAGCCCTTAAGGTCGAGATAAGAAAAAATTCATAATTTAATATTTATGAAAATTATAGTGATATTACTAATATTAACAGTACTACTATTAATTAGTAATTAAAAAATAGAAAATAGAACATATGATACAATTGCTCACCGGTTACCAACCGACACACAACCAGGGCCCTGAGTAACAAGAGTACAAGCCCAAGAGCCTGTGGAGCCAGACCCTCAGGGCAAAAGCCCAACTGAGACAAAAGCCAGCATATCCCCTAGCCTCTAGTAATGAACCTGCCCCACTGCTAACAAAAGTGTCATGAGCTAACAAAGGAGATACAACCCAGCTATCAAGCTAGCCCTAAATCTTAATGACTCTCCAAGGCCCTTCCCACCTATGAACTGCACCTGACATCCCAGATCAATGAGTTTGTATTTCCCTCCTGCACTATCAGTTCTACGTACCTAGTCTGGTATCTAAGATGAGTTTGCTGCGTTATACAGAAATTAATTATAGTCCTTTTTTCAAATATCTGTAGTCTTAAAATCTGTTTCCAGAAAGAAGTAAGAGGATGACCATTCTCAAAGTTATGGTTTAGTAACAGTCCAATAATACACAGTTCCATAGTTAGTTTACTCAAGTAGGGTTTTTTTGAATGTGAGATTTAAAATAAAGTATTTTTGTTTGTACTCTGAATGTTTCTTTAGCTTGAGAACAATGAAATGACATAGTATTAATGTAAAATTTGGAAAAGTTTGTATTTTGATAGTAGCTTTTGACTTCTTTAATATTTTTTTATCAAAAATAGTGAAAAATTAAGAATTAGTATCACTGAAATGTTCATTCGTACAGAAAGACAAATTTCAAGCAGTTAATAATAGAGAAATTTTAAGATAATGAAAATTTTGCACTTAATAGATATGAGTCATGTTGCATGTTTTAAGTCTGCTGAGTATGTCAGTCACATCGGAGTATCAGGAACATAAGCGAACCATCACAAATAACTTGTAAGTAGAAACAGGCCACATTGTTTAATTATTCTGTTGGTGCTACCAGAAAGGAAATATGAATTATATGTATTGGTCAGTAGACATGAAAATTGGTATGTTAAATACAAAAGAAACAGATATACAAAACAGAATTAATCTTTATTCTATTTTTAAATTATATTTAAAAGATTTTTTATCATGATTTTGGAGTTGTGCTCATGGCTTCCGTGATGCTAGGATCACACTCTTAAAGTATAGGTTGCAGAAGAGAAGAGTAAAGTCAGTGATTTTTTTGGGTTTTTTCCTTAAAAAAAACCCCTTTCTCTTCAAGACAGTCATAAATGTTCATCCACAGTTGAGTATGTTTCAAAGATGGAGATACAAAAGGATTATAATATTAGTCCTCACCAGCACTGCTTAGGCTAAGCGTAAACTTTACAGATATGTTTATAGATGTTTGCTGTACAGACGTCTGTGCCTATGCTGGTCATCTTGACTTCATAATCAGTGGAGAGAGATGGGCACTTTGGGCATCTGAAAGATCTCATTTTGAGCTACTGCTTCAGGATAAGATGAATCATCTTGTAGAAATATCAATTGCTTTTATTTGTGGAATCTAGACAACTACCTTAAAGTTGTCCATAATAGATGTTTTCTGTTGGTTCATACCATAACGTTGCCACAACTGAAAGTTATTACAGTAGCAGATACCCAGTAAGAAGATACAGTTCTAGTTGATAATGCAAATAATTTTCTCAAAACAAACAAAAAAAAGAAGCTAAATTAAAACAATAGAAAAGGAAGTTTTATTCACTCTAATTAGTAGGAAAAGGAGGGAAATTAGAATACAGAAAACCAGCTAACTAACTCAACAAAAGTTTTCAAGGAAAGCAATTAAAAATATGTGGACTAAAGCTCCAAAATTAAAAAGTATCGAGGTACTTCAGCACTTCCTCACACAAAACTGAGTGACTCTATTATGACCATGGTTGTGAGATATTATTAAGGAGTTACTAAGAATATGTTTTACACTCTAATGTGGTTTTGATTTTTTCAAGTAAGTACTTCATAAGTTTCTGCGTACACTACAAAAGATGGACCCTCAGGGAAATTATTTATGAAAAGTAGTAGGCTATTTATAATATTACTGCTTAATATTTGAACTGCTAAATCTCATGATATTTTTCTTTTTTTTTTTTTTAAATATTAGTTTACTTATTTATTTGGCCATATCAAAAGTGGTAGCTGTAAAACACAACTTGAGGCCAATATTATAAAAGAAATAATTTTATTTTCTATTAAATATTACATAGTTACAGCTTAAGAATATGCCATCAACTTATGCTACAAGATTTATATCCTTAAGCAAATCAGTGAATCACAAGTTGATTCTCATTTCCTAAGATAATGCTATTTCAAATTTTAAAAATACACAATTTCTGATTTCTTTCACTTTAAATTTATAGCTTAAAGAACCTAATGGACATTTAATGATAGCCACTAAAAATATCGGAGTAACAGTAGCTGCTATGTGTGGGTTGCAAAAGTTTAGAAAAGGAATATTTAACAGCACAAACATCTGCTAACATTTGTCTTCCAAGCTGCTCCCAAGTCCAGATAAGGCCACAGATTAGAACAATAGCACTGATTATGCATGTGTCTGTATTTTCAGCATTTGTTTCAGGTAACTTTTGTATTTAGTTGCAAAGGAATTTTAACACTGATTTCAGTGGGAGTGGGATCCAGCTGTTTTGAAAAACATTTATAAACGCCATACGGATATACTGGGCTGACCTGTTTTGGTATGTTCAAATAGTGGCACCAGGCAGTTATAATACAAATGTTTGCTGATTTATCTTATTTCTTGTACTCTTTATAGTTTCACAGGAGAAATTGATTTTTAGTAAATTGCAAACTAGTTCTTAACTACTAATATATAATGGAATTTAATCTTTATAATAATAATTATGTCAATAACATTAACAATAATAAAAATAACAAAAAAGTAATAAACATCAAAATAAAGGATAATTAGTCTCACAAAATAATAATCTGGTACTTCTTATTAAGTGTGTCATTACATCTTGTCTAAACAATCTCACCTGTACTTGAACAGTCTATTGCATTTTTCTTAAATTCAGCACAGCAAAATCCACTCCAAACCCACCTTGGGGATCATATATGTAGCCCTTTAATACAACAGTCAGTTAACATACTTACAGTGTGAATATAATCTCCTTAGCACAATACCAGCAGTGGTAGTAAGACTTTGTATGATCTGGTAGAGAGAAAGTTATAAAATTAAAATTACTACACATTATATGCCCAGTGACAAAACCAGGAAGGGCCATAAGTGTGAATTGACCCTTAGGAGAACATTTAAATACATAGCTGAATTCATTGCTAGCCAGTCAGCAGAGAAGGAAACACATAGAACAGAAATAAATTGTGGTATCATATGACCGCAAGATGAAAGCTTCAATTAATAGAAGATACAGAAGATGCATGTCAATCCACCACTGGACTACAGCTAAACTAACTACACAGACGGCATGAGTGGCTAGGCTGAAAGAAGTGCATTGAGATATGCATTACATTGTCGTGGTTTAACCTGGCGTCACAGTAAATACCACTCAGCCACACTCTCACCTCAGCCTCCATCCCCCAGTGAATGAGGATAGTTGGAGTAAAAGACAAGGAAGCTTATAAAGTTAAGAACCATTTAGTAATTGAATATGAATGCAAATTATAGTGACACTACTAATACTAATGATACAACTACTATTTAGTAATTAAAATAATAGAAAATACAGCATATGATACAATAGCTCATCACCTGCCAACTGACACATGGCCAGCTCCCAGCCAAGCGTGAGTCTGAGCCTGAGAACCCCCAGAGGCAGAGCCACAACAGGACAACACAATCAGGACAAAAATCAGACCAGCCTCAACTCACTAGCAAACACACTCACCACAAACAGCAGAGGAACTAACAAAGAGTTAACTACTGAGCTGTCAAGCTAGCCAAATTCTCAAAAACACTCCCCCTCCACAACCCCCAGCCCAAGGCCACTTACTGTCTCAGGACTGTGCATGTGTACTGAGTATGCTATACAATGGAATGAAACACTCCCTCGGTCACTATAGGCCAGCCGTCTACACTGTGAAGAAATGCAACAGTCACCTCCCTGAAATTGACACATTCTCCACCCCTTGTTTCATACCATTTACATTATGTTCATGTTACACACTATTCTATATATTCTAATTAACCATCTCCCCCTTTCCCATCCCATCCTTCAGATATAATTCCCTGAGTCTATGTACCATTCTCCTAAACTGTCCATTAAAATGTCCATTAGTCCATGGCTTCCAGTTCCATCTATTGTGAGGGTCACTTGAAAAGGAAAAGTGGAGTGTTGTGTGGGATTTAGGGTGCTAATGCCATCTCAGGTCAGATCACTGTTGCACTTCTTGTTCTCCATAGGTTCAGTTGATCTCTGCCATAGTGATTCCTATAACACAAAACACAGAACAAGGGTTAGTTGCAGCAATTAATGTCTATCATGCAATTTAATTCATAGGCTGTTTTCCCCTAGAATCAAATCCCCTTGAGGAATACATTGGAATTGCCCATCTTTGTCATTAACTACCAAATGCACCCAGCTTCTTGAGTGAAAGCAATCCCAAGAATGGGTTTGCCTTTCCTTGATTCAGGACTAACCCAAGTAGTTTTTCCCAACATGTTCATGACATGGACTGCAGGAGTGATAGATCCTCCAGTGCTGACTAATCAGGAGGCTTTTGCTAAATGTGTGTCCCAGTTTTGAGAGTTCTACCCCTCATTGTTCTCAGTGTGGTCTTTAACAGTCCATTGCATCACCTGACCTTCTGAGAGGCTGGGGTATGTTAGCGGATGGGATACACCCAGTCAATGCCGTGCTCTTCAGCCCAAGTGTCTATCAGGTTGTTTTGGAAATGAATCCTGTTGTCTGATTCAATTCTTTCTGGAGTGTTATGTCACCATAGGACCTGCTTTTCAAGGCCCAGGATAGTATTTTGGGCAGTGGTATAAAACACAGGGTATGTTTCTAGCCACCCAGTTGTTGCTTCCACCATTGTGAGCACATGGCACTTGCCCTGGTGGGTTTGGGGGAGGGTGATGTAGTTAACCTCCCAGACCTGCCTATACTTATATTTCAACCATTACCCCCCATACCAAAGATGCTTCAACCTCTTGGCTTGTTTGATGGCAGCACATGTTTCACAGTCATTAATGACTTGTGCAGTAACATCCATGGTCAAGTCCACCCCTCCTTCACAAGCCCATGTGTACATGGCATCTCTCCCTTGGTGACTGGAGGAATCATGGGCTCACCTAGCCATTATCAGCTCACCTTTATGTTTCCAGTCCAGATCTACCTGAGCCACTGCAATCTTAGCAGCTTGATCTACCTGGCTGATTATGTTGATGTTCTTCAGTGGCTAGACTTTTAGTTACTGAGCATCTACATGACACACTTTGACATCCAAGTTCCCTAAAAGGGCAGCAATATCTTCCTACAATGCAGCAGCCCAGATGGGTTTGCCTTGGTGCTGCCAGTAGCTCTGCTGCCATTGCTGTAGCCACCCCCACAGGGCATTTGCCACCATCCATGAGTCAGTGTAGAGGTAAAGCACTGGCCATTTCTCTCATTTAGCAA
>NW_010234069.1:4795-9287 GCF_000690775.1 Eurypyga helias | reverse complement strand
CCTACAGTGCAGCAGGACCCAGCAGTAAACAGGGCATGTTAATTCTAATTTTCTGGCAATTTATTGTACAAAGGGCCTCTTCAACACATATCACTTCCTGCTCAGGTGACATTCTGAAATCTTTGCCTTCTGGTCAGACCACGATCAATATCAAGATTCCTAGGTGACTGGAATTTTGTATTTGAAATCATTGTGTGATCAATGTAACCGACTTAGTCCAAGAAGCAGGAGTTGCATGAACTGTAGAAGAGACACTTCATTTTAACCTCCAACTCAGCACTGGGAATCAAGGTGCCAGGAGGAATTGTGCTTCAGTATCAACCACTTCTGATGCAGATTGAACTCCCTTATAAGCTGCCAGTATCAATTTTTGAGTTGGAGTATAGCGTTCCTCAGATCCTCTGTATCTCCATCCCCAGAATCCTAGGGGATGACCTTGGATCTCCCCTGAATCTTTCCGCCAGGGACGCCAGGTAGGGTCATTCTTCCCTGTTGCAGTGTAGAGCATGTTATTTATGTCTTGCCCTGGTCCAAGGGCTACTGCATGACCTATCTCTGTTTAGTTTGTTCAAAGCCTTGTTGTTGCTCAGAGCCCCATATAAAATAATTTTTCTCCCATGTTGCTTCATAGACAGGACTTACAATCTGACTATAATTTGTAATATGCATCCTCCAAGAACCCATAACACCTCAGGATTGTGCAAGCATAATGAGCATGACTTACCATGGAATGAAATACTCCTTCAGCCAGAGTGGGACAGCCATTTGTACTGTGGAGAAAATGAACTCTTTCCTGCCTGAAACCAACTCATTGCCTCTAGCTACTTCATATATATCCAATATCATCAAAGCTTTCTGTAACAAAAAATTCCAGGCTTTTTTCCAAATGAAGTGGAAAACTGATTCAGAAAATTACTAGTGAATCATAGAATCATAGATTCATAGAATGGTTTAGGTTAGAAGGGACCTTAAAGATCCAACACCCCTGCCATGGGCAGGGACACGTTCTACTATACCAGGCTGCTCAAAGACTCATCCAGGCTCATCTTGAACAGTTCCAGGGATGAGACATTCCCAACTTCAATGACCAACCTGTTCCAATGCCTCATCACCCCCTCGGTGAAGATTTTTCTTCTGATACCTAGTCTAAATCTACCCACTTTCAATTTAGACCCATTACCCCTTTTCATATCACTACATGGTCTCTTAAAAAGTCATCCCCCACAAAGATTTCTTTTAGACCCTCTTCAGGTACTGGAAAGATGCTATAAGGTTTTGCTGGAGCCTTCTCTTCTCCAGGCTGAACAAGCCCAACTCTCTCAGACTGTCTCCAGAGGAGAGGTGCTCCAGCCCTCTGATCATCTTCATGACCTTCTCTGGACTCGCTCCAACCGGTTCATGTCCTTCTTATATTGGTAGCCCCAGAGCTGGACTCAGTACTCCAGGTGGGGTCTCACAAGAGCAGAGTAGAGGGGCAGAATCAGCTCTCCTGACCTGCTGGCCACACTTCTCTGGATACAGTCCAGGATACAGTTAGCTTTCTGGGTTGTCAGCGCACACTGCTGGCTCATATTCAGCTTTTCATCCACCAGTACACCCAGGGCCTTCTCCGCCAGGCTGCTCCCAATAGATTCTCTGCCCAGCCTTTACTTGTGCTTGGGATTGCCCCAACGCAAATGCAGGACCTTGCACTTGGCCTTGTTGAACTCCATGAGGTTGGCAGTGGCCCACCTCTCCAGCCTGTCCAGGTCCCTCTGGATGGCATCCCTTCCCTCCAGCGTGTCGACCGCACCACACAGCTTGGTGCCATCGGCAAACTTGCCGAGGGTGCACTCAATCCTACTATCCATTTCACTGACAAAAATGTTAAACAGCACTAGTCCCAGTACCAAACACTGTGGAACTCCACTTTTCACTGGTCTCCCTGCAGACATAGATTAATTTACCACATGAATAAATGCAGAATGAATGAAATGATAACTCAGCAAAATTACTTGAGTGATACTTTTTTTTTTTTTTAAATTTTATTTTACTCTTATGCTTTCCCAATGCAACACCAAAAACTGGGAAGGGGTGATACAGCGGAGGCTATTATTGGTATAATTCATTGTAATACTAGTTACTAAAATAAGACTTTGATCCAAGAACCTAAGACTTTGATCCAAGAACCCACAGAGCTTATTTGCAATAGCAATACTAGTTTTCAGCAGACATTTATTAAACTGAATTGTTCTTGGTATTAATTTTCACTGCTGTTTATATTTTTGATTGTGAAGTAAGATTGAACTGTTTTTTTCTTTTTATATTTGGTCTCTTTTCTTGACATGTTTTTGGCTAAAATAATTCCTAATTATCTACATCAGACATCCTTAAAAGTCATGTGGACAGAACACAGAATAATCTTCCCAAGATACCTTTAATTGATGTGTGTTGTCTGTTATGTGGAAAAGAATAGACTAAACAAAAAGCCCGGTGTATGATGAAGTGTGAAATGAAGTTTTGACAGCTGCATAACCTGTACTTTATCAGCAATCAATGGCTACATGCCTATGTAATATTGAGAATACTGCTCTACAGGATGAAATTAGCTAGTCAAACATAATTTAGTGCAATATTAAATGTAAACAGGGCAGCAGAAAGATTTTTGAATATATTATTTCTAAAGCAAGGAAATACTCTGTCTGGAGGTGAAAGAAAATACATGCATAACTATACCTCCTGGCTACTTCATGTTTGACTTCAAAGATTAAAGTCTTTCTGTGTCTTTTTGTAGACCACAAATTACTTGCGTGGAATACTAAATTGTGCAGTAGGCATTTGAGATTACATGAACAGCTTTTTGGAAATGTCATCTAGGTCACTGGTGAAAATCCACTTGAGAAGTAGATTTGGTGTGCCAAAGAAGCACTTAGCCTTTGTGCTTTTTCTGTCATAGTGTTTTTTCTATATATAGTTTTCATTACCAGAATAATTTTTGACTATTGTCTGGTATAAAGATTCAAAGAACTTGCTTTATTCAAGTATTTATCACATATGCTGCTTCATTCACATTTAACTAGCCAGCGATTTTCATAATATGTTCATAATGATATGTTATGTAATAGTTTAGACTACATAATAGATGTTTTGATTTCCTGAGTTTGATTCTTATGTGTAATATTATATAGGATTTCATAACAGGAATATTTTTTTTCAATGTCTTTCTTTAGAACTGTCTCAATTATTTTAATTAGTGCCTGAAGGTTATAGAGATATATGAATCTCAGAAAATATAAAATCTGTTTTTTTATTTGAATCTTATGATAAATATTAGTTTTTCTTCCTATATTGCCCAAGATTTGGAGCTTCGAAAGTCTAATATGAATTAGATTTAAGATTAATTTGCTCTACAACTAAAAGTCAAAATGCTAATGGGGAGCATGCGAATATAACTTGTCTTTATGGATTTCTAGTGCACAAAATCAAAAATAAAACTATGCATACATCCTGTTCTAGATCCTTTAACATTGAAAATTATTTTGAAAACATGCTTTTGACTGCCATGAATTCTACCCACTGAGCTACATTATGAAGAGTTGTATTCCCAGAAAATATTTATACATACATACGTATGTATATTTGTATAGGCATATGTATATTTACATACTTGTATTTGTATGTGTGTATATCGTGTGTATATATACACATATAAAAATGTATTAGTATACATACATGTACATCAAAGCAATTATGCTTATATGCTCATATTCCTTCTCCAAGTGATAGAGGAGCTGACGCAGAGGGGTGCCATGTTGGATCTTGTTCTCACCAACAGGGAGGGGCTGGTGGGTAATGTGAAGCTCAGGGGCAGCCTTGGCTGCAGCGATCAGGGAATGGTGGAGTTTGAGATCCTTAAGGAGTAAGGTGCTCAGCCAGCTCGCTACCCTGGACTTCAAGTGAGCAGACTTTGCCTCTTCAGGAAACTGATTGGCAGAGTTCCATGACATGAAGCCCTGGAAGGAAGAGGGACTGGGGAAAGCTGGTGAGTATTCAAGGATCTGAAGCTCAGGAATGGTGCATCCCAATGAAGAGGAAGACACATAAAAACACCAGGAATTCTGCATGGATCAACAAGTAGCTCCTGGGCAAATTGAGGTGCAAAAAGGAAGCTTACAGTAGGTGGAAGCAGGGACAGGGAGCCTGGGAGGATTACAGGGAAGCTGTCCGAGATGTCAGAGATCAGGTTAGGAAAGCCAAAGCCCTGACAGAATTAAACCTGGCCAGGGCAACAAGAAGGGCTTTTATAGGTACATAGGGGATAAAAGGAAGATCAGGGAAAATGTGACCCCTCTGTGGAAGGAAAAAATTCTTCACTGAGATGGTGGTGAAGCACGTGAACAGGTTGCCCAGAGAGGTGGTAGATGTCTCATCCCTGGAAGTGTTCAAGGCCAGGCTGGATGAGGCTTTGAGCAACCTGGTCTAGTGGAAGGTGTCCCTGCCCACAGCAGGGGGG
>NW_010234069.1:4078-4713 GCF_000690775.1 Eurypyga helias | reverse complement strand
TTTAAATAGAACAACGTTAGTAGGATAAGAGATTTTTCCATTCCAAAAGGGGGACTAGGAACCAGGATTTTATATATGCTATGCAGATGTAATTGAAGAAGCCTATTACTGCTTTGTATGTAAGCTTTGGTGTATAGATTGGTGACATGGGGGAGAATGATAACTACCAGAACCCATCTATAAAAGGAAAATTATGCTAAATCAATTTTATGTCATACTTAATTTTACTAGTGTATACTAAAACCTTAGCAGGATAGTGTAGGAGAGATACCCAAGTTTTCATTAATCTTTGGTATAAAACAAGTACTGTGCTAGCTTGGTCTTTGAAAACTGTAGGATGTGTACAGGAGATCCTTAAACAAGTGTGAAATGATAGGTATGTGTTTTTACATAGAGTATGTGTATAATAATGTAATGTATTTCTATGTTTATATATGTGTATCATTTCAGCAGAATATAAGTTTTATGATACAAAATTCTGTCTAGGTTCAATTTAGTTGTGTCCTTTTCTTACCTAATTTTTTTTCATGTTTTGAGTTGTTACTAGAATAGAAATTATAGTTAAATTCCTCTTGAATAGTGCTTTCACTATTTGTGATAAAACCGTTACAGCAAGAAATAATTAAATCCCCTGT
>NW_010234069.1:0-3988 GCF_000690775.1 Eurypyga helias | reverse complement strand
TTTTGTCAGATTTGTCTTCTCTTTTCTAGATTTGAGATTGGCAGTGGCATAATTCTCAACCCTTACCCTACGCTTTCTCAGGTTTGTCATAAACTGCATTTATGAAGATCTGAATATACTTCATATTTTACCTATATTTCCTATTGCTTGGATTTGATAAGAAATGAGCTAGTTCCCTCCACAAACATATTTGCTATAGCAATCATCTTTTGATTCAGTCTGGTTTGTAGTGTCATTACTGACAATAAACATATCTGTTATTTAGTGGAACATAAAAATACAAATGCAGAATGACACAAACTATTATTCTAATAATATTTCAAATATAAAACAAGCTGGTTAATTTTCCTATTATTTGAGTGTATGATGCCAGTAAAATAATCTTAAATTGTATTTTTTTACTCACAGGTGGTGTAACTGAGAATGGCAGGCTTGCTAAATTTTGAAGAGTACCACAGCAAAAAAAAAAAAGATGCTTGAAGGATTTTTTTTCCAGAGAATAAAAGCTGTACATGTGGGTATCAATTTAGAAACTTCATGTTAAAAGAGGTCATCTCAGCAAGCAGTTGGTCATATAGCATCTATTTGAATTATTGCACTTACTGGATTTAAATAAGTCAATGTGATCAACTGCCTCAAATTGTCATCTCTGAAATTACAGTAACTCAGATGTGACACAAATGATTCAGTGTTACAGAAGCCTGCAAAGCACAAGACATAATTGTGCTGACTCTTACAGCAGCTACCATTTATGGTCGGATAGTCAGAAACATGGCAATTCCATGCCCAAAGAATCTGCACAGGCTAAGACTTCACATACTTACAGAAAGCTTCAAAGTGAGCAGTTATTTACCCTCAAGGTTACCTGGTTGCTTTTTCAAAAGAAGCTTTGTTCCAGCTGTTATGAAAGAATGCAACAGCACCTTAGGACTTCAGTAGAGGGAAAACCAGCTTTGCTAGTATGAAGACAAAACAAAACAAAGCAATTAGTATAAAGATTTCAAGATATCAGAAGCAGACTTGGAAAGAATTTTTTGTAAAACACAATGACTGAGTAGTCAATGACCGTCAGTACATATTGTATATCTTGTTCTGGAAGATCTAATGAATGTCTATAAATATCTGCAGAAGATGTAAATAAGATGGATACAGGTTCTTTTCAATGGTATCCAATAACACAGACATAAACTGAAGCACAGGAGGTTTCTACAAAACATAAGGAAACACTTTTTTACTATGGGGATGACTAAACACAAGAACAGGTAGCCTAGAGGGCTTCTGGAGTCTCTCTCTCTTGAAATCTTCAACAAACTTCTGGATGTAATCCAGGGCAGCCTGAGCGAGCCTGCTTGAGCAGGCTAATGAAATCAGATGGCCTCCAGAGGTCTCTCCCAACCTCAACCATCCTCTGATTCTGTGATTTATCTTGCAGGCAATCAGCCCTCATCACTTCTTAAGACTGTATGCAACTTTACTATGAGTCTCTCATTCCAGACTCCAGCTACTCCCAAAACAATGCTTATATTCCTACTCACAAGTATATGAGGTTCCCATTGTTGTTTTCAAGAATCCTACAGTTAGTATCTACCTTTTAATTTCAAAATTAAATTTACTTATAACTTTCTTATGTACATCCTAGTGTGTAGAGTGCCCATTACCATTGCTTGCTATGCCATGTTCATCCTATCCTTTCTTCACAGACACATCAATAAAGATCTATTCTCTAGCTCCACTTTACTAGATAATCGTCAGGCCCCGGAATTTTTAATAGGAACTGCCAATTCCCTTGATTACACCAAAAGCCCATTTCTTAACCCATTTCAAACTGAAATAATCTTTCTTGAATTAACATAATCAAAATTGTACATAAATTTCAGATGGCTTCTTAGTGGTTGTCTTTACCTTCTGAGTATAGTTGATTTTAAATAATATAATCCTCTGTGAAACACCAGTGTTCCTGTCTGTCTAAAGTAATTGAAACAAAATTTGTTACCCTGCAAAATGTCTTTCTTTTTCTTCCTTCTAAAATAAGCTAAAAGAGTCAGAAAGAATTTGTATTGATTAACCTGTGCAATTGCTGCTCGCAAGATGGGAAGTCTCTGGGGAATCTTTTGTCAGTCATTAGAAATACTAAATGGTGGTTTCCTACCACTCAAGGGTTTATACTCTTGCCCATGAAATTGTGATAGCAGTAGAATTGTTCTATTATTTATTGAGCACCTGACAGTCAGCTCAGATGGGCACTCAACAAAAAGGAAAGCATATAATTTAATTTCAGACTTTTAGAACACAATACAACACCAAGAGCCAGATGGGATCCTAGTGTCAGTGCAATTTAAATATTCCTGAGTTTTCAGAGTCCCTTCTAACTCACTGGCTATCATCAAATGGCTGATGGTTTTTGTAATATCTGTAAGGGAATGACCTGCAATTTTTATTTCACAAACTATGTGTCAAATTTATTATTTAATCTATTGAAAGTTAAAACTGCTTTTTCAATCAGATTAAATGTGGTAAAGTAGAATACAGTGACTTATTAAGTTTCTGAGTCAGACCTAGCAACAACAATTAATGGAAGTGCAGGTATCTGTATGTAAGGACTGCTTTTAGAGAAGCAGAGAAAATGTGATTTTCTGTCCATAGCGGGAAGAAAAAAGTGCAACTGCATCACTTTATAGAATACAGAAACTTGTTTCTGACTGCAAACAGCAGCAAAGAGAAAGGGAACAGCAAATCCATGAAGGAGGAGTGTTACGAGGCAAGAGAATAAATGAACAGACAGGATATTTATGCTGACTGTGAAGTGAAGAAATATTAAAAAAAAAAAAAATCAATCAAACAAAAAAAAAAACCCCGCTTTAAGAAATAAGAATCTGCTCAACTTTTGATTGAATATCTAAGTAAAAATATTAGGAGAGATACCACTTGAGACATAACTAGGCTGGACAGCATTCTGTAAACATATAATGAAAAGTAAACATGCATTGACAGAGAGACAAATGACAAGAACTATTGATTCTTTCCTAACTATAGTGCCTAAATCCATGAAGCAAAGAGTGATCAGAATGAGCAATAGATGCTGAATCTAATTTACATGTCAGTTGACTTTTTCTTTCTTAACTATCCCAGTGTGAACAGCTAATTGGCAACCACCTAGTAATTGTCTAGTCAAAGACAAAAGGCTAGCCAGCACAATTATACACCCCTCTCTCCCAGGGTTCATAGATGAATCCTGAGTAAGGTGTGAACAGTGTTTTACAACAGCAATTAGTTCAGTCCTGGGGCAAAGTACAAATAGAAGTGGGTATGTATGTACAGCAAGAAGCTTGTTTCCCATTCCGCTGTGACTGAGGAAATGACAGCCAGTTGGCAGTGGGCCATACAAATAAAAAATACCAGCTGGCAAATGTTGGATTATTTTTTCCCACATGGCTAGAGGTATGCTGGATGGCAAGAAGGTATGTTACTGACCACTAAGCCATCTATTCCTTCATGGTTATTTAACCCACCAGTCAAAAACTAGTTCAGAACTGAAAGTGAGGTAGTCAGTAACCTTATCATTATACAGGTGTTATTTGCTCGGTCTGAACACATCAGATTAACCAGAATGACCATAGTGGTGATACAGAACTGATCTGCAATAAGTAATTATTCGAAGGGTATATGATATCTCGATTTTGTATTAAAATTCTCTGACAATAATTGTTAACCACTGTGTTTTTATTTTGGCTTGAATTTTTTCTGCCTTCTTAAGACCTTTTTAAAAACATCAATTTTAGGTTCATTTTCTTTCTGTTTAATACAGTTTTGTCCTACAGACAGTTTGAGCGTGAAATAACACAAAGAAAAGTGAATTTATTACATCAGTACAAAGGAAATAGATCATTAACATTTAAGAAAACTATTGTCTAAACTGGAAATTGCAAATCTAGATATGTCTCTAATGTGTAACTCTATCCTGAAAGTGAAGATATATTTTAATTTAATT
>NW_010234068.1:27404-42021 GCF_000690775.1 Eurypyga helias | reverse complement strand
TGATTCTATGATTCTATGATTGTTCTAATTGCTGCTGACCAGCCAGGACCGTTTGGGGGCTATCACTTTGTCCAGCAATCCCCATTCTCTTCAGTGCTGGTCTGGTGGCTGCAACCACATCTTCAGCAGTGAGCTCTCTGCACCCCTGCCTGACACAAATATCGATGTTTCCGTAATTATACTTTGATTTCTCTGGAAGAGAGATGGCCTTTTTTAGCGTGTGTCAGAATAGTGACAAGCACACTAAGTCCACATGGTAATGATTCTGTCACAAGTTAGAGCTAAATTAAAACACCATTCACAGGCGGTTTGTGTGGTGTGGAGTTTGGGCATGGGGCTAACCTGGCCTGAAACATTTTTTCCAGTGTTTTCTGGAAAGCCGCAAGCTTTTCAACCCCATGGCTGGTAGTTCAAAGTAATGTGTTCGTCTCTGTACAAATATCACATGCGGATGGGACCGAGTGGCAGCAAACCTCCCAGGGCTTTGAACCTCCTGGCACTGTAATGCGTGTGAGAGAAAGAAGGAAGGAACAATAAAGAATAACGAGAAATGCAAAGTGAAGGACCTCAGTGTGTTTTGATTGTGATTCTTCAGTAGCACAGCAATGCAGAACAGAAAGGCATCGTCTGGTTAATGCAGAGCTATTGCCAGAGCCATATCCTAGCAATCTTTTTTAAAAAGTAAAATAAACAGGTTTTGTCTTTGAACTATGGAAGATGTGGGTTTCTTCATCTGTCTCCCCTCCTCAGTTGCCCTCATCCTCCTGCTTCCGAGTAAGGATGTAAGTGAAGTTCCTTCTTCTCATCCTCAGTATGTATTTATCCATGAACATTTTAAAATCACTTATTGTCAGTTCTAGTGCCAGAGTTTACTTTTACCTTTGATAACTCTTGTGTCCTTAGCTTTCACGCCTCATCTATTTCTGGATTGTAGCCAGCTCCTCTCTCTAGTGGAGCTTTGCTGTGCTGTCCCAACCACGCTTTTGTCCCCTCCTTCCCTCTAGCAGGCTCTCCGTTTTCCTGCTTTCTACAGAAGATGACCTCTAAGGCTCAGAGGACTCTCCCTCTGCCTCTGGTAATGTGATCTAGTAGCTGCAGCAGAGAAAGGTGTCAGCAGTCCTGGATCATATTCCCAATACGGTTATTGGATGATGTGAGATCTGGAGAAGGACATTTATCTTTGTTTCCCTGAAGGCTCCGGTAATAGTCACGCATCTCTATTTTACAGTAAAATTGCTATTACCATGCCAAATTAATTATTAATACACACATTACATTATTTTCAGTGTCCTGTAGCAATGAAATCTGACTCTGTGCCACTCGCTGCCCTTAAGCTTGTGGCATGGCACGCAGTCCTCCTGGTTGTACCTGTGTGGTACCCATGGTTCCTGCATTTACACCCTGCGTGCCCAGGCACCCGCGCTTGGCAGGTTTATAAAGTGGTTTTCACGTGCTCCTGACTTTTTCATTAATGGCATGCTTTCCACTCGTTTTTTAAAATAATTTTCAGGACTTGCTGAGATGCAGGTAATGTACCTGGGAAACAATGACTGAAGTTAGAGGCTCTCATTTAGAAGGAATGTCAGTCATGACTGACTACAGCTGCACACATCGTGCCCTCGTCTGGCTCTTTCTCTGCGTGTAGGAGGAGAGTTGGTGGTGCTCACTGCCCAGGTCTGTTGAGCATACGTGCATTAGACCCATATACACGGTGTGAAGGTTGTGAAAAAGTTTTGCTGGCCTTGTTTCACCTTTATCGTTTAGGACAGGGTAATACTTACATTGTGATATACCCATCACATCACTCTTAAAAGCCTTAATGGCCCAGATTTGATCTTCGGTCTAATTTGGGAATATAGCTTTCCACTTTGGCATGGTTTTCTATCCGTATGTGTTACTCCCAGTCAACATGGTATGGCCAGAGTAAACATTTTGGGGTACAATCCTTGCTTTTGTTTCTTTTTTCTACACAGATTATCTGTAGCACTGGAAAAGGTCCCAGACACCTACTGAAACCTGGGGAGGGAGCGTGTGGGAGGGAGAGGTGCCACACATGTCTGCGTCGGTTCCCATGTAATCCCTGCCTTAACTCAAAAGCAGCTCTCATCTCCTGGGGCTGCTGCTACTCCCGCTCCCACCCACTGTCCCCTTATGGCCTGCACGTGTTGGGCTGCAGCTTTTCATAGTTTTGGCCGTGGCTGAATTAGCACATTTTTAATGGATATGTTTTTCAGTACCAACAAAAATAGTCTGGAATTTTGATAATTCTCCATTACTCCATAAAAAATCCATAAAAAATAGTTTGCTTAAATGCCATAGCAGTGCTTTAGGCTTACTATTATTACTAGTTTAGAGACCATGGCTCCGTTGTAGGAGTTATTTAGATACAGCAGACTAAGTAAGTATATGGTCTTCTGCTTTTCCAGAGAAACTGAATGATGAGGTCAAAGATGAAGCCATTTCCATTTTTGCTCGGCACAGAGTAATTTATTTTGAATCTATGCTTTTTATTTTCAGTAACATAGGATGTCATGGTGTAACTAAAGCACCTTGCCGATGTGTGATGTGTCATTAGCATTGCCGACCCGTCACCTGTGATTTTTGTTCTCGCACCCATTTCCACTCATCTGTCCTTCGCAAATTGCCGAGAAGATTCGTACAGCTTGCAGTGCTGCCGAGCAGCTGAGCTGCTGCCATGCCTTGCTTGCTTCTCCTGCTCCCCAGCATTGCCCCAGGTCAGCCCGAGATCACCTGCCTGTAAGTGCTCGGCAGGCTCTGACCTCCCCTGCCTTCGGAGCAACTTTTCCGAATTTACCGCAGGACAGGAGACACAGAGTTGCTGCTGTTTGGTTGACCCCCAGTGGGTCCCGTTGAGTTGAAGCGGGGTGTGAAAGGAACAGAAGCCTGTTGCTTATGGGTTCGTGACAGAAGAAGCAAATCATTCTGACTATGAAACTTGGTGGGGAAGCTTGTCCTGAGGTTTATGTTGTGTTAAGGGTTTGCCTTACTGATAAAAGCCCAGGAAGGGAGCGAACCTAGTTGTCTTCTAGATGTTAGTACTGTGGGCTTTCCAGGGTGTTTGAGTAATACACATTTTTCTTAGACTGGCACTCTTGGTTGGAAAGCTGACTGGAGTGTAGTTGTAGCAGAAGCTGGTACTGAGTGTACTCTCATAAACATTTAACGGGTATTGATCTACAGAAAACATTTCTCCTTTTTGCATTATTAGGTCCTGTTGGACAAGCGTGTAGATCAGAGAGATTCCAAAGCAGGTAGCTAATGAGTCCTCTCATAAAGAGCCGATAAAAGTCATGTTAAAGCTTCTTTAAGTACTCAGATATTTATTCACAGTAAGAAAACACAGATGAAGTGTGGAGTCTGACTTTTATAAAGGACTGAACCTCCTGTATTCCAGTGGAAATCAATGTCTGCTGTTGGTGCTAAGCATCTCTAAAGATCGTATTTGTGGTTTCAGACCCAGGTTAAACCCCCATTGACTACAGGCACTCCTTTCGTCAGAGTAAGGACAGCAATATTTAGCCTCCTGGCATTCATTATTCTTGGAGCACTGTGTCTCTCTGTTCCTCGGCTTGACTCATGGATAAGATTTTATTTTCTTCAAAAATTCAATTTATCTTCTCTGCAGAGAGCTCTGATCTAGGGTCCTGTTCCTTTGTACAGAAGCATCTCTGATGGATACCCCTGCAAACCTGAGAAGTATTTGCAGCTTGGGCAGAGTAGCAAAAGAAATTACAGCTATTGCTGGTGATTAAAAATATGTTTTCTAAAATCATATGTGGAAATGCTGGAAAAGAAAAGAAAAGATTACTGTAGGGAGTATCCTGAACTGAACTCACCGGCAGTGTGTTAACATGAGCAATGATAAGGATCAGTCCAAGAGCTAGGATGCCAGTGTATCTCAGTGCTCTGTTCTGCTTGTATTTCCTCTAAAGAAATCTGAAGATCACAGAATGGTTTGGATGGGAGGGGACCTTAAAGGTCATGTAGTTCCAACCCCACTGCCATGGGCAGGAACACCTTCCACTAGACCAGGTTGCTCAAAGCCTCATCCAACCTGGCCTTGAACACTTCCAGGGATGGGGCATCCACAGCTTCTCTGGGCAACCTGTTCCAGTGCCTCACCACCCTCTCCATGAAGAACTTCTTCCTGATATCTAATCTAAACCTCCCTGGTTTCAATTTAAACCCATCACCCCTTGTCCTGTCACTACAGACCCTTGTAAAAAGTCCCCCCCAGCTTCCCTGTAGCCCCTTCAGGTACTGGAAGGTGCTATAAGGTCTCCCCGGAGCCTTCTCTTCTCCAGGCTGAACAAGCCCAACTCTCTCAGCCTGTCCCCATAGGAGGGGTGGCCCAGCCCTTTGGTCATCTTCGTGGCCTCCTCTGGACTCACTCCAAGTGGTCAATATCCTTCTGATGTTGAGGGCTCCACAGCTGGATGCAGCACTCCAGGTGGGGTCTCACCAGAGCAGAGTAGAGGGGCAGAATCCCCTCCCTCGACCTGCTGGCCACACTTCTCCTGATACAGCCCAGGATACGGTTAGCTTTCTGGGCTGCCAGCACGCACTGATGGCTCATGTTCAGCTTTTTGTCCACCAGTACCCCCCAAAGATTACTTTGAACATAGTGTGTCCATGTCAGGGAGTGAGTTTGTAGCATTCCTTTCTATGTTAAGGAGGAGGGGGCATCCTCAGTCTTAACATACTTTAATGTTCCAGTATGCAAGCATGAATCTCTTCACTAGAAGAATTGCATGTGTGTATCCAAGGTTAAAAGTTAGCCATTTAAATGATAACTTTACAGGAGCAATCCTATAAAGTGGAGCAGAGTATATGAGATTGAGGATGGGGCCTTATTGGTAATGGATTACCTGTGAGCAGACCTGGGATCCCAAAACTGATCTCTGCACCCCTCCACCATTGGAAGAAATCAGGCATTTCAGAGTAGTTTACCTTATTCTAGGAAATTGTCCTCCTCCTTCAAAACAAATATTACCTCATCATCACATGCTAGACAACATACCAAGAGAAAAATTCTTTCCAGTCCAAAATATGACTATCAGTTTTTGCACATGAGGCAGCATCACCGATGTCTCACGGTGACTCATCACGCTTCTGATCGGCTTTGCTACCTGAGGCAGCGCTTGGTACCAAATAGCAATAAAATATCTGCTTGTTTTCTCAGATACTGCTATATAATGGCACCTGTTGGATGAGCAAATTCTTGTTTAAGGAATTCCAGGTAGATGGCTGTACATTATGAAAGGGAAGGGATTTGCAGTTTGCAGAAATACCCTGTTCCAACAACAGTCATTTGCTGACATCTGCTAATTTGTAAACTGTATTTACCAGATCTGCTGTCGGTGCTCTTACAAGCATTTCAGAGCAGATGAAGCCATTAGAAAGCCTTTTCCTTTCGGTGTAAACATTCCCCAGTTTGTTGCCTTTCTTTGTGTTCCAGAGAGTTTAAAACAAAAAACAGCAGCAAATTTCACTTTATGTTTCTTGACATGTAGGATTAAAGCCAAGCTTGCTTTATTTTATTCAGCAAGATAAACTAAGGAAAGGGACAATAATTGGACAGAACTAACAGGACATTCCTACTTAAGAGGCAGATTAAACAGCAAGTGCCTGTTGGCTCTCATTTGCTCTAGCAAGGATGAAAATAGATCATCAGAAGATTAGCAAAGATCAGAATATCAGATGTCCAAAAGATGAGAGCTCGAGTTTTTCCTACAAATGTTTAATGTTTCACCAAAACCTGCTCAGAACAAAGTGCTGATTCTAGAAATGTAACTTTTGTGGTTGATTAGGAAATTATAACAAAGGAGCAGCCTGGTGGGCATGGGGATTTACAGTAGATGCTGCAGAGCTCATCACAGCGAGGGCAGCTTTTAATAGGAAAGAGAGGGGAAAAATCCAAGTGCTGTTTCCACCCCTGCGTGAGGAGAGGTTCAAAAGGCCAGATAATAGCCTACCCGTGGCCACCCATGCACACCGCTGGCACCAACTCGGCACCGGTCCTGCAGACTCTGCAGCAAGGCCAGAAATGAACAACGGTGCTGCGGCAGCTTCCCTGCCTGTCTGTCTCTCCATCAATATATCAGGCCTGGGGAAAACAGAGGCAGCATCAGGCTCCACGTGGGATTTCTCAGCATCTCAGATCTGAGAGACTGCAGTGATTTGTATCTTTGAATATGTTTTCAGTTCATTTTCCTTTTAATGGTGCTGAAGAAAGTGGTGTCAACACAAAGGAAGATGTATCTGTCACTCCGTACCGCTCCGGTTTCTAGCAGCAGGCAGGCTGCTGCTTGGAGCTGGCTGGAAAAAAAAACTGTGATTGGTTTAGTTGTTGGTTTTCTGAGGAAGAAAAAATAATGTCAGCACTGGTAACTGATGGACTGTGAGCATACAAAGCCATAAAGAAAAAAACGTGCCCAAAGATTTTCCTCAAAAACCTGAAACCTTCCATACGTCACTGTGATGCTTCGGAGTGCCTCCTCTTGCATGGCCATACCCTGTGTCCCAGGGACCTTGGTGGCTTGGACTTAGAGATGAGCAACATCTCCTCTCCTTAGGGGTCCTTGTGAGAATCTCTGGCTGCAGTATCCCATGGGAAATGTCCATCCGAGGAACACAGCTCATAAAGCATGTCCTAGGCGAGAGGTACCCAGCTTCAGTCTCCAAGAGTCGCAGAACGGCTGAGGCTGGAGGTACCTCTGGAGAACATCTAGTCCAGCCCGTGCTCAGAGCAGTTTTGGCTGCTGTGGGTTGCTCAGAGTCACGTCTAGTTGGATTTTTAGTGTCTGCAAGGATGGAGCCCCAGCAACTTCTCTGGACAACCTGTGCCACTCCTTGGTCACCCTCACAGTAGAGAAGTCAGTCATGATGGCAACGCTTCCACACACAAAAACTAAGTTATTAACCTTGTCAGTTTTGGGTTTGTTTTTTTCTTTTAAGTAAAAGAAAGAAATGCGACTATTTTCATTAAACTGTGTTTTTTTAAAGGTCACCTAGTGTTCCCTGAACAAACGCTTCACGTGGCACTTTGAAAATAATCCCGCTACTTGCATCTTCACCCCAGAGCAGCACATGCCTGTGGATTGCGTTGCACTGCTGAGAGAAGGGCTGGTGATACTGTCAGCCATTGCTAACATTACTTATTGAGCATCCCGCAAATGCAGTCAGGCTCTTTGTGCTAGGCACTGCTCAAACACACTGGAAGGAGGATGACCTGTTCCCAAAGAAGGTGGTGTTTGCCTGTTAAACAGTAGACTGCAATGGAATGGGTGGAAGGAGGCAGGGACAGTGAAGGTTTTGTGCTGATCTTTGAACTTCAGCATCGTCGCTTCCCTCATCGTGGCTGTACATGGGAGGAGAGTGAGATCCTGGCTGCGCTACCCGAGAGCGTTAGCTGGTCAGATGGAAGGGTATCTCATGTAGGTGTGACCTTTTCTGGAGACATATGACGTCACTGTGGTGCCTCTTGGGCTCTCTATTCATATTTTAAAAGCTGCAGTACACATACACTTAACAATTAATACATATTTTAGAAGGACTCACTTTTTTTAAAAGCCTAAGAGATGGTCATTGACATTTTTCAGTTGTGGTGTTTTTTAGTCAGGAAATTAGCTCAAGAGAAAAGGAGGCAAGTGCACGGTTATTTCCTCTCTTGGAAAAATGCCTTTGCATTGAAAAGACATATTTTCGACTCTGCAAATGAGCAGCAGAGGATTTCTTTTCCCAATACTGCTTCCCAAGTAGAAGAAGAAAAGAAGAAAAGTGGTGGTTTCACCAGAGGAAGAAAATGTGGTGTTTAATGGGGCAGGTATCAGAGTTTTGAAGGGTGTTGTCTGGGATTTTCGAGGCAGTCCAGCACTTGCCCTTCCCAACACCCCCACTGTGTCAAATGCACAGGAAAACTACGAAAGGGGATGAGGTGGCAATCAAGCATGTAGCATGTGAAAATCATGTCATTGGAGATTTTAAAGAAAAGGCAATAAATTCCTCTAGGATGGAGCACCTGGGTACCTCATCCTCAAAGCAAAGTGTGGAGCTCTGGAGGCTCATTCCAGCTGCACGTTTGGGCCATGTGTATGACACTGCTTATTCATATGCTCAAACTGAGCATTTTGCCATGTCAAGTCGCAGAGTCCACTTTGGTCAGAACCATCCCGTGTGTCTCTGAGCATGGTTTTTGTCCATGGTTTTTCACCTAGCTCAGCTCACTTGGCCATGAAGCTTTGCCAGGGTATGAGATCAACCTGAAGGAGAACTACTCTAGCAACGTGCCCATCTCCTTCCTCTTTCTGTGAAACAGCTTTTCCTCTAACTTCAAAGAGTCAGCAAATTATGTTACTTTATGACTGCCAGGTGGTACAACAACATATGTTACAACTACAGGTTTTCTGAAGCTAGGAAGAGATATTAATGTTCATAAACTGAAGCCAACTAGAAGCATCTACAGCTTTCAAGATAATTGTTTGTGTTTTTTTCTTTTCTTTTTCTCCCTATCCTCCATTCCTGATGTTAGGTTACTAGTCATTCCAGGGCGGGATTTATATGTGTATGTCAGTTTTGGTGGGGTTTTTTATCAATATTTGTATGCTTTAGTCGTGAGCACCTTGAGGTTCTGGTGCAGCGAGGAGTTGGTCATGTGCTTGCAACCTGCTATATGAAGTTTTGCGTATGCTGGCCTTTTCCTCCTAGTTAGACAGTATCTCATTTTGGAGTGACAAAACACTTCTTTTTGCAAGATGAAGCAAAGGTAGCTTGAATGGGTCTCTGAGGCCTCACAAAGGCAAAATTCCCATTAATGGCAAGGAATAAACAGCTTTGCTTGAGCGAAAACTCCGTGCTAAGGACACTGGTGCCAACTTCTGCTTCTAGCCAGGCGGGCGTTCTGGAGGGCTGTGGTGGAGATGTTGCCTCCCCAGTCCCTAGCATCTTGAGCAGTGCCAGCCTGCCCTTGCAGCTGGGCGTACCCCCACCTGATGGGCTCAGCGTTGCCCCTTGCCGACACCTGCCAGACCCAGTGTCTGTGCCTCATAGGGTAGAGCAGCCAGCAGCGGCCCTGGTGCTCGCTGCGGGCAGAAGGCAGCATCTCTCGTACTGAGGACTGGGAGCCGCAGAGGTTTCTCGCATGGTTTGGAAGCAGGAGGTGATACCCACCAAGATGAGGGCGTGTAAATCCAGCCTGAGCATGGAAGACGTCTGCTCCCACAGGGAGCAACCAAGAACTTCTTACAGACTCGGTTGCAACACCGCTGCTGTGTCTGGCTTTGGTTGCAGGTGGAGAAAGCAGGCCAGGATGGAGGGCTGCATCTCTCCCTTCCCACGGCGGAGAGGCAGGACTGAGCAGGCAGCCGTTACTTTGGCAGAGGCACCATTTAGGTCCCTCTCTGTGTGTGCAGACCATATGTTACATCCCCGCTTTCTCTCTCCTGTTTACTTCTATCCATTTTCCCACGTGCCATCAGCCCTGAAGTTCTTTTTGTCTCTTCTAGTCTCTCTTGGCCAGCAGATTGTAATCCCTAGGTCATTTTCAAAGGAGGCTCATAGCAGTAAAGGCCCAAGCCCTGGGGTGATGCTGGAAGCTGATCCTTCATCAAAGCCTAGAGAAGCCTTGGCCTTGGCAAGGCTCAAAGTCTCAAGAGCACTCAAAGTGTCCTCTGAAACACAAACTGTTTACCAGGTTATGATGCAGTTACTCCCTTGACCCACACAGGAAAGTGCATGTAAATTTGTAGTGTAGGGGAGACACCTGGTTTTATGACAGGTTTATGCACCGTCTCTCTGCTACTGAACTTCTGGATGACAGCAGTCAGCTGCAGGTCAGGGCTCTGCAGTTTGAGGCCTAATGAAGAAAAACTCGAGAGAGGATCAGGCATCTTTCATGTAAACTGGCCAGTGGAAGCTTTCTGTCTTGAAAGCAGAAAGCACCAAATAGCAGGAAACAATTTCAGTACATGTAGCTTCTCTCCATTAACACGTAGCCCAAAAGCACTTTGATTTTCTCCTCCTATCCACATTCTTGATTCCTGCCACCTTCTCTGAGCTCTTCTACTCTGGTCTTTTGGTAGCTTATGTCACTACTGAGAGATCCCGATAGCTCAGCTAGCTAGCTTAAAATTATGATTTTTAGATTCCACTGGAATACCTGGTGTAAAACAATAGCCACAGAGATGCAAACGCCCTCAAAATAAACTTCCACCTGCATGCAAAGAAGAAAGGGCCTATTTGACTTTGTAATAACCATATAAAATCATTTTGATCAGTCTTCTATAAAGGTGGCTTCAGTTACCTCGCAACAGTCTCCAGCCCATGCCAGCAGGATTTAATTTAATCCATGCTGCAGTTAGCCTTTTCTTTGGAACTGCAATGTTCTTTTCAGAAATAGGCTCATCTTCTAGCCCATATTTACTGAGTAGATGCCAACCAGGCCTGGGTTCAGCGATGTTTGCAGGGCCGGTGTTACAAGGGACTTAAACAAAAAACAACAAAAAGCCACGCACAAACCAGAACAGTTCTTGCTGGCAGTTCAAAAACGCTTGCACGGGGACATGGGGTGTTTGTCTCGCATTCAGAGATGTCACTTGTCTCCAACTCAGACTCTCTCATCTTTCAGTAAAACTGTACTGTAGAAGAACAAAAAAGAATTTGATTTTTTTGTTGTTTTTTCCAAGCAGCTCCGAGACCCAGAGAAGGAGCTCTCAGGATGCCAGAGCCAGCGAAGTCCACCTCCGCCCCCAAAAAGGGCTCCAAGAAAGCCGTGACGAAGACCCAGAAGAAGGGTGACAAGAAGCGGCACAAGAGCAGGAAAGAGAGCTACTCCATCTACGTCTACAAGGTGCTGAAGCAGGTCCACCCCGACACCGGCATCTCCTCCAAGGCCATGGGCATCATGAACTCCTTCGTCAACGACATCTTTGAGCGCATTGCTGGAGAAGCCTCCCGCCTGGCCCATTACAACAAGCGCTCCACCATCACCTCCCGGGAGATTCAGACGGCCGTGCGCCTGCTGCTCCCGGGAGAGCTGGCCAAGCACGCCGTCTCGGAGGGCACTAAGGCTGTCACCAAGTACACCAGCTCCAAGTAGACGGACATCACCTCTCCAATGGGACCATCGAGCACCGGACCCTCCGCACAAGAACAGGTAGGCAGCCACGGTCCGGATAAACGTCACAGCTATTATCCACAGCAATTTACAGCCTTGGAATGGACATGAGAAGCTGCCTGGTGGAAGAGGAGACGGTGATCTGGATGTCGGCTGATTTTCATAGCCTGTTTGGGATGTGCAGTGGGTTCGGCAAGGCTGGTGGAGGCCGCTGCTTTCACATCTCATCCGAAGGACTGACCAACTGCAGTTTATCCAAACTCTCCTCTGTGCTTGGCAAACATGCATGTTTGGTGCTGGCAGGGGAGATTGGCAGCTGCAGCGCAGAGACGCGCTCTCTGAAGTCTTCCTGTTTGGCTCTTTCTCGCAGTCATCCGAGGCGGGCACTGAGGAGTCAGCGCTGGTATCCTCTCCCTAATAGCCTGGATTCATCCTGGTGTCTAGCCCACGCCGTGCCAGCAGAAGTGGCATTGACAGCTACCAGGCACGGGCTGTGGAGTAAAATCCGTATTGATTCAGTGGCTACCTGTGCTTGACAGCCTGTTCTATCGAACAAGCCAGGCAGGCAGGCAGGCAGATGCCCAGGATGATGCCAAGCGCCGTTCCTCCTCATTGCTCCCTATGGATGAGCCATCGAGCAGGCTGAGGGTGCCGGTGCTGGAGCTGCCCGCTGCCTCCCAGCTTGTGCCAAGGCAGACAGACAGACAAGGGGGGATGTTGGGGTTGGGTCACCACCTTCCCCAGCAGCTACTTTGCCTGCTTTGGGACTTGCTTTGGGTGCAAGACATTGCTAATTCTGCTGCTTTTCAGAGACTTTTCCTGCCCTGACACTGCCTGGGTGCTCCCTTCCCCTGTAAGCGTGGGTGAGACGGCGGGGTGCCCATGGGGATCCCCTCTCCTGCGAGCACCAGGGTGGTGCAGGACAAACAGCACAGAAGTGTCAGGAGGAGACTGAGGATTTGGGAAAGTAACTGGAGTGGGAGCAGGGGTGGTTAATGGAATCCGGGGGAGGAGCAGGCCCACTGCAGAAATCACTGTGGGCAGCTTACCTGGTGCATCCTTCCCTCCTTTATTCACTGGTGAGAAAGGAAAAACTGGGGCTGGGTGGATATATGGGACACTTGCCTGCATCCCAGTGATATTTGAAAGATTAAATAATTTTAAAGTACTTCAGTTACTCCCCCCAGCTTCTCAAAGTCCACAATAAGGTGAGCAATAATAAAATCGTGATAAAAGCCATAGAGATTAGTGGAGGAAAGTCTTGGTTATAGGTTTATCTCGCCCAAACTGCTGGATAGCAGAAGAGTGTGTGTAGAACTGGTGTGAAGTTGGAGCTTCCTACTCAAAACACAAAATTAGCCAACATTTAAAAATATCAGAATCTGTGGTAGGCAGTAGCACTCAGATAAAAACTATTCATGTCTAAAAGAACAAGTGTTTTCTGCAGCTTATTCTGCAAATAAAAAGGGCAGGAAAGACACAGGATCCAAAACTAAGTGCAGGTCCTCCCCAGACTCCAAGACCTGACTTCTAATTGAAAGGTAAATTCATACCCTGAAATAGCATCCTTTCAGTTCACCTCTCACTTTCCCCTACATTTACCTCCATCTTTCTTCTTTACATTTTGAGAGTGATGGGGACCCTTGACAAATTTTTGTTGCCTTTGATGCTGTAGGACGCTGCAGCTGCAGAAGATTCAGTTCTTTCTTGTTTTTGTTGTGTTGCAGTCATTTTCCAGTTGGTCTGAGGAAGGGACTGTGTAGACCTGCTCATCCTCAGAAACCCGTGAGCAGTATGGGGTCCCACATGGTCTCTGTGAAAGACTGATGGTCATTCCATCTCCCTGTGCAGCTTGGGGTTTGAACACCCCACACCCAAAAAGGGGCTTTGCTGCCGTGCTTTGCTCGATGGTAGCACACAGCCTAGCAGGAATCCCTAGCGATACCCTCCAGAAGGAGCAAGAGCCAGGTCCCCAGGTGTCGGTGCCCACAATGAGCAGCTCCCTACGGTGCTTCCTGTACTCAGTAGCATGGGTGATCGGGAGCGCTTGGCCAGGACACTTTGGAGGGACAGCTTAGCACTTCCTTTTGCTTTCCAATCAAATAGTCAAAGTCAGATCCCAAAGGCAGGAATCCCTAGCGATACCCTCCAGAAGGAGCAAGAGCCAGGTCCCCAGGTGTCGGTGCCCACAATGAGCAGCTCCCTACGGTGCTTCCTGTACTCAGTAGCATGGGTGATCGGGAGCGCTTGGCCAGGACACTTTGGAGGGACAGCTTAGCACTTCCTTTTGCTTTCCAATCAAATAGTCAAAGTCAGATCCCAAAGCTGGAAAGGTACCTGCAGCGGGTACCGTCATTGGCCCCTCTCCCACCAGAAATCAGACACTGGGTGATGCAAAAGGGAGTGAAGGGCTGGCCGGCAGCAGTGCAGTTTTCTCCTCCCATCCCTATGAGCTGCAGGTCAGAATTCATCCCTCTGGGGAGTCCTCCTGAAGGCAGGCATTCAGACTGGAATAAATCCACTCCGAGTTAAGTGGTGTGTGCAAGCCAGGACACACATCTCCCAGAATTACCTGGTACAGCCTCTGAATTCTCACTCTTTGGAGCAGAGCACAGTCCTGCCCCAGTCTCTGCAGGCTGCAAGAGTCAGGAGAATACAATGAGACCTTGTCCCTCTGGGGTCTCCTGGGCAGCTCGGGAAGCCGGGGACAAGGCAGGGCGCTGGGATGGGAGCTGCTGGCCCTACACACATACTCGGCACTGGTCTCGTTTTCTTCTGCCATTGTTGCCACTCTCCTTTGTTGGAGACTGTTTCAGAGAGAGGAGAAATGGTGATTTAAGGCTATAAAAATACTTGAAAGCTGAGAGAGGATTTTTATATTGTCTAAAGCCGGGTGACTGAGACTGGCCATCTCCATCCATTTATAGGTTAGGCTGTCATTTCGCACATCATTTGCTCTTCACTCTGCCATGGTATCGCTTCTTCATTTGTCCCTGACAATGTGGAGCACAGGACTGAGGAACCGAGCCAGGTTAAAATGAACCTGGGTTTTTTTCTTTTCTTGCGAGCTTCATTTTAACCCAGTTCTGGTGGCTGCTGTGATCTGTCACTGTCATACAGACCCTTGTGCCAGCCAAGGGAAGGGCTGGTCCAGGACGGGCAAGACTGGCATAAGCTAGGAGTGCTGCAGAAAGCAGTTGGGAAATTAATGGCCTGAATGTCAAAGGAGGAATGCAGAAAGGCAATCTGTGTCTCCTGCAATGGTCCAGGTAGCGGAAAAGACATGACTTTTAAATACACCCCTATGGGTGTTAACCTTGCAGTGTCCCACGAGCAGTTTCTCTGACAGTCCTGATGCTGGAAATCGGACACATCCCATTGTTGCCAATCCCAGAGGACTCAAGTGTTATGCAAGGGAACGGGAGCAGATTGGGAAAGGGACTCTGCTCCCATTCAGCCACCAGACTGTAGCGGGTGCAGGCT
>NW_010234068.1:249-27373 GCF_000690775.1 Eurypyga helias | reverse complement strand
GTTGCGAGTGCAGGCTCCTTGTGCAGCAGGCAAACAGCATGACTGCTGCTGTATAGGCACACGCTCACAGCATTTAGTGGGAATTATTTAGACTGTGATGAGCTAGGACTGAGCCTTAAAAGTAGAGGCAATAGAAAATGGACTAAAAGTTCAAGCATTGATTGTCCACTCAGTTGGCTGAGGTGTGGCATATTCCACCGTTCCCTGGTAAGAGGATTTGCTGCAGAAAAGGACTTCTGCACTTCAGGATGTGTGCTTTTAAAAAATACCTATTTTCAGGTCTGGAAATGATAAAGCATTTTTTAAATTAAGATAATTAACCAAGCCCCACTGCCTACCTGATTCCTACTGCAATCTCAGCAGCATCTCTGGGACATTCCTGTGTTTTGCCAATTGAAAAGGATCAACTGCAGATTGAAAGTTGGAAAAGGAAGCAGAAAAAGTCATACACTCTTGATATTAACCTCATAGTAACCCCATGGAGGTCACTGCACTGAATTACTTGTTTTCATGTAAAATTTAAGAGGTAAAATGAGCTGCTATAGATCTACTCCTGATTTTTCACTGTGCTTCCCTGGAAGGGCTTAAAGTCTGCTTGCCCTTCCCAGCAGACCTCAACCAACAGAAGAACCGAGTGGCCATGTGCACGGAGGTTTGCTCCTGCTCAGGACAGACAGATCTTTGTCAAGCACAGGGAAAACAAGAGTAAAAACAAGTGTGGAGGATGAGTGCCTGTCCTGGCCACTGCTGTGTGTCCCAGGAGGGGATGCCTGCGCTGAGACCACTCAAGAGCCCTGCCCAGAGGAGCCACGTGGCTGTGTGTCCTTCTGCCCTGGCAACAGGCAGCCCCTGGAGGTAGCCCCAAGCCCTGGCCACCCCTGGAGTCAAGCTTGGCATGGCCTTTGCACAGCCCTGAGCATTTCCCCCATCATAGCATTTCCTGACGGTTTACATCCAGGCCAAATTGTTTACAGGGAAAGGAGGAATGTGAACTAAATCATAAAAACCACTTGCTGCCAGAATTTCGAGTGTTCCCCAGGCCCAGCACCTGGGGAGCAGTTGTCTCTCGTGCTTACTCGCCATGCATGGTATCTTGTGGGCTTACGTACACAGAGTTTTTCTGACAGCAAGCGTTACATCAAGTATGATCTGTGTTACATGACTGCTGTTTTATGGCCTATTTTACTGCTAATTACCTGTTTTCTGTTAAATGTATCAATAAAATGTAAATGCCAACTTGTTGAAAGTCAGGTGAGACCCAGCTGTCAGGATGTCTTTGCTTCTGCCGCATCACCGGGGCCCCCCAAGCTCTACATTTCTCTTTCTCCACTCTGTTTCTGTCTGACCCGGGGTGGGAGCAGCCACCCCTCCAGAAGAGATGGAGCCTGGCTGGTCCAAAACCAGAGCAGCTCCACCACAGAGGGGTGGTCAGAGGCTGCAGCCCTGAGTCCTGACAGGGTGTGACTCTCCCCAAACATGGGCACAGTGGGTTCTCAAGCCCTTCCAGTGAGCCTGCCACGGGCAGAGCAGAGCCTGTAACCTGTCCTTGCCACACTCCAGCTTGGGGTGTGCTCTGCCGGTCCTTCAACCCCCAAGGGGCAACACTTCAGACTTGCACAGGCTGAGCACTGTGAGATTCTGTGGTTGGAAAAGTGTTTTATACGCGTTCAGAATTACTGCTTATCTGAATTAATGACTGCTGCCATTAAAAACATCTCTCCTTGAGCTATGTGAAGATTATAGGCAGCAAGCAGGGCAGCAAACATAGGCAGCAAACAGATGCACCATCTAAAAACCACAGGAAGAAAAAGCTCTTCCTTTTAAGGAACGATCGGTAAACACACTGAAGTGAAACACTGACCTGCTGGACATCAGCATCCTAATGTACCCACTGGAGTGGGAAATGCGTGTGCTGTGCTGGACACCATGTGCTGGAGAAACAAAGATTTCAGATATGACATATTACAGAAATCAGAGCTAAAAAGATGCAGTGTGTTTCTAAAGACAGACTCATAAGCTTTATACCATTGGGGAAAAGCAGTATTTGGAGGAAAAAAAAAATCCAAAACACTTCCAACTAACTGATCTGGAGTATTCCTTTCCAAAGAAATAAATTATGCTACTTCTCACGCTGGTTGCCACCTTGATGCTCCTTTGCAGAGCAGTACCCACAATGCATTTATCTGACAGAGCTGAGACCTGAGCCTTGGGAAGACCCAAACTAGGTTACTAAATGTAGAGCATAACCTATGGTCATGCTCCTTTGGGGTGGTGGGAGAAAACAGTTTTTTAGTTATTCAGTTATTATTTGGTCATTATTGACTGGTTATTTAAAGACCATTAGTTGGACTCGGGTGCCACACTACTGAGCCTTTTGGCAGATTCAGATTCAAGATCTGAGGAGCATCAAAAGAAGCTGTGAGAGAATGAGATTTAAACAGAGTAACACGGAGCAGCGCTTCATGCAACAAGCAGTCCACCTGTTGAGCCCTTTGCCAACAGATGTTGGAGATGTCAGTTTGGTTCACGAACTAATGAATGAAAAAGAAATCCACAGAGAGTTGCTAAACACATATAAACTATGTCAAGCCTGATTAGAGGCTGGAGGCATAGGAAAAAGAATGTTATTATGTGTGTCTGCCCTATTCCTACAGTCTGCCTGTTTTCTCATGGCCACTGCTGGAAACAAGATTTTGGGTTGGATGCACCGAAGGGCTGGTCCAGATTGTCTGCATAAATTCAGGTAATGTCTGCCTTGTACCACCTGTGAACTGTGGAGAGTCTCAGGCAGTTTACTTAGGCCTCTGGCACTTGGAAGAAAGCATAAAAGAAAGCTGCTCCTCTTCCTTTCCTACATGGCTCCTGCACTTGCCGTGATGGTTATGTGGATGCCTGGCTTACATGAAAGATGTAAGAGATGTTTTGTTTCTAAAATAGTTAAGAGTTAATAAACACAGATGGTGTGAGAAAGAGAGGAATGGAGCTTCTGCTTTCTCATATAAAGGAAAGCTGTTCTCAAAAACGTTTCTTATTTTCTCCCTTGCAGCAGTTGATTAAAAAAAAACCCACTACTATAAACAATTTCCTGCCTTTTAATGTCCATAATGCTAATTCTTCCCCACAAAAAAATCTTTTACATAATTTCTTACAGAATTCATTCAGAAAAATATTCCTACAGATTTAACTGTCTTTTAAAGACAGAAGAAGATTGTAATAGTAAAAGAAACAGGAAGATTGGTAAGCATGGGGAAGGAAGGGCCATGGGTGGGTGTGAGGCACCAGAAGGGACCACAGGCAGGAGTCTGTAACTTGAACAGCAGTGTGTTATCACATTATTTTCATCCTAAATCCAAAACACAGCCCTATACCAGCTACTAGGAAAAAAATTAACTCTATCCCAGCCAAAACCAGGACATATTTGGACAAATCCATATTTGCCAACACTGGAAAAAGTGTCCAGCACAATTTTTTTAAACAAACCAGCGGATGCTTCTGACCTAACCTACCCCATGGGCCAGGAGATGTCCTGGTGAATTCCAGGCTGCACCTGAAAAACAGCCACAGGCAGGAGAGCCATGAGTGCTGTCGGTACAAGCACTCGGCCTCCTCTCTTCACCTGAGACTGGCTGGGAAGATGAACAAAAGGAGGGAACATGAGTGCACCACATCCAATTTCACTGAAGTGAAGGAAATGTGAGACCCTATTGCCATTTACCATTTTCTTTTTGTAGGGTTTCGGTTCCTTTGGAGTGCTGCAGTATTCAAGGGTTCCCAGGAAGCCTGGTCTTGCAGGCACTGATGGAAAGAGGCTATTGAACTGCTCCATCTCAATAAAACCTGCCCTTGCAGGGAGCTTTCTAATGCACGGCTCTGTTGTAGCAAAGTGGGAAGCCTCCAACGGCAGAGGCTGCTGGTAGACGGCTGCTTTCATTGAGAGGTTACTTTGGTGGGATGAGTGTTTATCCCACAGCTACTTCCTCCTCTCGCCGAGGTAGTAACAAGTCACATCCAAGTTCTGACTCTGGAGATGGAGCATCCTCCCCTCTCTTCTCACAGACTCCCTGCAGTGCCACATCTGCACGGTCACATCTGTGTGAGCTCGCATCAAGCCCCAGCTGCTCCCATCCTGACTTGCACTCTGGCTCAAACTGCATTTTTAAGTGGAAAACTGAGTGGGAGACCAATATATGGAAATAGAGATTTATCCCCCCACCCCTTTTGCAGCTGGCATTATGGCGAGAGACCGCAGACACCCCTTGCCGCAGCTGGTCTCGGCTAACAAAGCTGTCTCCATGGGGTCCACCACCAAACCCAGGCCCTTAGCGGGAGAAAGCCAGAGCTCCTTTTAGCCCGGATGATTCAGCACAGAGGAGCCTTCACAGCTCGGCAGCAGGCATCTCGCGCCTCTTCTCATCACGCCTCTTCTCAAGTTTTAAATACAAGGGGACAAAAGTTCTTACAAACCCCTGATTCTGTCAATCCCCTGAACATATGCCTGCAATGCTGCTTCTGGCATTTAAGTATCTTTAAATGGCAAAGATAGAGCTCTTAGGAATCACGCGACACTGCATGCACCATCTTTTAGGGCCAGCATCTTCCCGGGCAGAAGCTCGTCACCAGGTGTGATATTCTGTGGTTGTAGGGCAGGATGCTCGGTAACACTGAACAGCAGCAGCAGAAATGCAAGCAGCGGCGCGCCATGAAGGACAAACAGGAGATCCTCAGTGCCAAAGGGTATTGCAGCAACCAAGAGCCCAGCCACATTTTAAAGGGATTAGAAGTGCATGGGTGGGAAGAAGAATTTTAATAACAAAGGACTGAACAGATGCAAGTTTGCGAGCAACAGGAGTTACAGTAGTTACAAAGGAACAGCAGGAAGAAGCCTTATCCCACCCTGCCAGCTGCAGTGGGGCTTGCAGCATCCTCGAAACAATCCATACTTGCTGGCTCTGGCCAGAACAGGAATCCGTGCCCTAATTGGCCTGTTCACGTGAAAGGTCAGCTCAGACTGTTCAGAAAGGAATACTCAATTTTTGCAAACTTTCCTTCTTTGGTTTTTTTGTTTGTTTGTTTGGGTTTTTGTCATTTACCATTTGGATCACAGTTTGCATGTTGTCTTCAGAATCCCAGGGCTTAGCCTGGCTGCAGATAACTTCAACAACCAGATACGCACCTGCCAAAGCCTGAGCAGCCAACAGCTCTGGAAGTGACCTGGAAAAATGTGAAGGCAACCTAAATACCCGCTGTTTTGCTTCTGGGCACAAAGATGCCAAAGCATCTGTGCCTGTACAAGGCTGAACAACTTTGTACGGATACTTCAGCCTGATGTTCTTGCAGTTTCTCTCCAGCAAGCTGTCTTAGGAAAAGCAACAGCACTGAGTGAATGCTCACTTCATCCTATAGCTCAGAAACCACAAGTCCCTGATTTCTTTCCTTCCTCTCTGGATGAGTGGGAGAGGGGGCTAGCAACAAGGTCACCAGCTATTAGGAGGAGCACAGGACTTGCTGGCTGTAACCACCTGCTTCCCAGCTCACAATCCCTAGGCCTGCAATTACTCCTATTCCTAACCTGGAATCGGTCACCCTATCCCGGGGTTTTTTTGCTGAAGCTGTGCAGCTATTTGGGAAAAAAAAAAAATCAGGAAAAATACATGAAAGAAGAAGCAAGTGTTTCTGAAGTAAGTAATAATAGGTCAGCACCCTAAAAACCGTTTGCTGTTATCCCTTAAATGCTTAATGAAAAAGGTGCAAGTGACTTGGAGCAGGAATCCATTCCCCAGAGATTGCCATCACTTTCTAATATTTTTGGAGAAGGGGCCAATTTAGGGGGGGGGGGGGGGACAGGGGGGGGGGGGAGGCAAGGGTGAGGACTTCCTGGAAATTATTCCCAGCAAATCTCCCACACATCCCTAACACAGCCAAGTGCCTGCACACAGGTGGAAATCCAACCTCCACTTCTCATTCTAGATTCCAAACAGAAGTCGTCTTCTTAGCTGGGTTTGAAGATCGAAGCCTTAGTAATAGTGTCCTCTGTGGCCGTTGTTATCAACCTTCATTAAAGGTCTTTGCCTGTCCCTGAAGGGATTTTGAATAGTGAAACCTTTGGTATTATTTTAGCACTGAGAACGGTGTCCTCTCCATATCTTGGTTACGTAGTGTTGCTGCACCTGTCAGATGAAGACCCAGAAGAGGCAGAAGCAATATCAGGCAGCCTTCTCAGTCCCCTAGAGTCAGCCAGGTATAAGGTTTGAGTGAGTATTATAACAGATTTACCAGAAGACATGTGGTTGAGCTGATATCTCTGATCACTTGTGGGATTTCATGGCAAGAACACGCCAGGTTGTATTTCGCTGCGCAGGGCTGCTCTTCTGTACTGGCATCTCCCTGCGTCTGTCACCGAGCACTCACAACCGAGATTTCAGATGTGGACGTGTATTGTCTAAACCACACCAAGCGTCCTATCCTGTGTCTGTTGCTACAGGCCTGGTCTCTGTGATCCGTAAGCTTTGGTATGAGATCCTACTCAGATTGTCAGGTTATAATTAAGTGAGATTTCACTAAGAATTTAGTTTATTTTAAGCAAGGTGGAAAAGATCCTTTTTCATCCCCTGAAACTCAGTTCTTTCTTTTGAGTCAGCCAGCCAGGACACCTTCACCAGGGTGCTGAGTCACACAACTGAAGATGGTAGCACCTTGTCCTTAAAGAAACGGGCATGATATCATCAGGGTTTTGAACCCTGAGCTGAAATAGCGCCCGTGCCATAGTGACAGAGTCACTGAGACAGCCACGGGGAGAGGGGCCTTGGGCACGGCAGATACGCTCACCTGCAATCCAACCCAAAGCCCTGACCTGAAGGACAACACACACAGAGCTCCTTCCAGCAGGTCCTGTACGAGCTGGCTTAAACCTGCTGCTGACCACTATTTTCATTCTTGTAGATAAAGATAAGCTGTGGGTATGGCAGAGCAGTATCTGGTATAAATCAGTCACTGAAACTCAGCCAACTTGTGTCAGGGCTGAAATAAAACTGGAAAGGGTAAGTCATCCATCCCAATTATTTTATTTTTATTTTGGCAGTGCTAAAATAATTCAAGTGAGAGCAGGTCTCGACAGCAAAGAAAGCACCTTCTGTGCCAGAGAGGCTGTGCATGGGCACAGGGACAGGCTGGCAGGACGGCAGGGCACGGCAAGCAGAGCACACCCTGGACCCTGCCAGGCACTGGGAAGCAGAAGGTGAATGCCCATCCCTGGCTTTGCTGCCCTGCCCTGCCTCTTACCAACATGGGCAATCTACCCAGTCCTTGGCAGGTCCCACGGTGCCCCGTGGATGAGGTACAGCCCACGCGTGCACCGGGCTCATGGAGAGAGGCTGCTGCCGCACCACCCTGTGCGGCCGTTTGCAGGTGAGTTTGGGTAGCGGAGATTCATGCCTGATGCTTTGATCTGCTAGGCATAGAAAAGGGCTGTTTTCTAGGAAAAACTAGCCCTACAGGGTGTTGGCCGTGACTTCTACTCCCATGTTTCATGTTCTGGTGTAGCAGCAGGCTGTAGGCAGGACCCAGCAGGGAGTGATGAGGACCCAGCAGGGAGTGATGAGGACCCAGGGAGGACCCAGGGAGTGATGGCTGTTCTAGTTCATGACTAAAGCCAGAGGGATTGTGAGGATAAACCCAACCACCTCTAGCTTAGACTTTATAGATGCCCCTTTCTGAGCACTGATGATCCCAGCATGGTGAGGAATTTTCCAGAGAGGACCCCAGTGACTTCCTCCATTGCTTTCTGCAAGTCTCTGATTGATTCCAGACGTGTGCATGGCATCCCTTGTTGCAGCCTGCTCCATCATCATAAAACCGCAATGCCAATATCTGTTTATATCCTGCCTTGCCCCCCACAGCTTTCCAGCCTCTCCAGACAAGTTCTGGCCTCATCTGGTCCCTGTCAGGCTCAAAGTCCTTTCTGCAAAGTCTCCTCAAGCCTCCCCCTTCTCCTCACCGCAGGTAGCTTTGGCCAGCTCTTCCCTAACAGGCAAGGAGATGCCATTTCCCTCTCTCTGAGCCCTTGTCTCCAGTAGCAGACTAAACCTGAAGAAATGAGATTTTTATCTGTCTCAAAGCCCCTCATCGCAAAGCACAGGTGAAAAGGCCCCAGAGGATCGCCTCTCGTGTCACTGCGAGGGAGGAGGCTGAGCACTTCCGCTGCAGTTGAAAGAGGAGCTGCGGTCCCCACGCACGCTGGCAGCTGCCGAAACCCAGCACTGATGAAGTCTCTTCGCTTTGCTTTACTCCGCTCTGCCTGGATGACTAGTGCAGGTGCTGGTGTCTCCTATCACTGGAGCAAAGAACAATTTCCAAGCCAGCTGGCCTGTGCTAGGATGAAGTGACCTACAGCCCGGGCGTGCACACTGCTCTCATTTTACCATGGAGGGAGTCTGAAAACCTTCCTTAAAGAACCAACAACTGAAATGAAGCAAGTTTGTAGTAGGTAGGACATGGCAGAGGGGGAACAGAGACTCACAAAGGTCCCATCCAGCCCTCTGCATCCCCCAGGATGCCACATCCCTGACCCTCCCACCTGCAGCCATACATAGGCTATTAACTGTTCATCACAGCTGGCACAGACATATCTCCACAGACTTGATGCTTGCTATTGCTGCGGACATAGCCCAGCCAAAAGCTGGGGCTTCCCTTATCGTCTTTGTGTATTTTAAGGCAGAAGCTCTGCCTGAGCCACCTCTCAGCAGGGTTTGTCTGGCAGCAGCATGCCAGGGACTCAGCCCATGCCCTCTTGGGCGGCAAAGAGCCCCTTGAGAAGATTATGCCCATGTCTCTGCTCTTTGTTGACCACTGAGCCGTCAGGGCTGCCTTGCCTTCCCTGCAGGAAACCTTTTTGCTGAAGCAATTGTTTCTGAATCCCGCAGGGAGCAAGACAAATCCACCTCTAGGGGGTACAAAAATGAGAAACAGAGTGTACAAGTTGCAGGCAGCTTTTGCAGACACCTGACATCAGTCCCACATCCCTGTCCTGCCTGAAGTCGCTGCTGAAACGGAAAGTTTCTGCCCTTCCCAAATCCATCCTGGAAGAGATCTCTCTGCTGCTCGGAGATGGTGAGCACAGGCAGGAGCCTGCAAACAGCCTTGGACTTCAGGAGCTTCGGCTTTACCTGCCTATGGCATAAGGTTGACACCAAAAGGAAATCTCTAAGCCACCCTGCTGTGCTTCTCTTGCACTGAGCCATGGCAGAAGCGGCACGAAGGTGGGCAAGTTCAGGCAGCAGCTTCTCAGGGAACTGGTTCATGCCTAGTGCCAGTGGTCATGGAGTGGCCCATGCACCCCCTTTCATCATCTGGTTAGAAATAAAACAGAAAACCCATCCTTCTCTCACCCTGCTTCCCGTGAGAAAAGCGGTAAAGAAAGCTCAGAGCCCTGAAGCTTATGGGGGGCAGTGAAACGCCGCCACAGACTGATCAAACATTGTATTCAGCCACCCCAACTCTCCCTCCAGTGTTTCTTCTGCTAACAGTGCTGGTCAAACCCACAATGCTAATGTGGGCGTACTCCCATGGGCACAGTCTACAGCAGTTTTTATTCCGGTGCATGGCGGGTGTTATCTTCACCCGGTGTGATCCTTTTGAAGGTGGGAGTGCAGGTTCTTTCCTCTAATGATGTCTTGGCGATGCCCTGGGGCAGATAAACCTGTGCACGTGCACAGAGGCAACTGGAGGATGAGGGACAGTTGTTTGAAGCCTTCCTTGCCTCTTCTGATGCTGAAGGGTTTACTGCCCTTGCACCAGAGGGGCAGAAGTTGGACCCATTCGAGTTTGGCTTCCCTGAGCTAGCAGAGCACGGTGCTTTCCTCAGGCAGCAGAGCAGGCTGTGTTCCTTCCGAGCTTAGACTCCAGAGATTCAGATTCCTTTGATTCTTCTTACAAAAGTCGTATCCCATATTTTGCAACTTATTTCAAAAGGTACTTGTGGAACAGAATCAGACATGCCACATCTCTCCCTAAAACTAACATGATCGTACTGCAGTGGGAGTTTGGGGGATTAGTAGCACTTAATTACACAGTTCTTTGAAGAGTATGAATCTTCCTCGTACGCAGGTTGGAAGAGTCACAAGCTAGTGACAAATATTTGTTCTCTTTAATTATGTGTAGCAAGGGAGGACAGCCCAACTACCTCCAGCTTTCCTCCTCCATCACTCTGACAGCTTCAACACCACCTGCTTCTGGAGCAAAGCAGACACAGAAATAAAATCCACACTGATTTTTGGACTGGTCATCAGGGGCCTGTAATGTAATTTGTAAGTAGCAGTACGGCTAAGTGGGCACACCTAAGTCATCACTGACCTTTCTGATCATAGAATCATAGAATTATTTAGGTTGGAAAAGACCTTTAAGATCATGGAGTCCAAATATAAACCTAACACTGCCAAGTCCACCACTAAACCATGTCCCTAAGTGCCTTGTCCACACATCTTTTAAATACCTCCAGGGATGGTGGTTCAATCACCTCCCTGTGCAGCCCATTCCAATGCCTGGCAACACTTTTGTTGAAGAAACTTTTCCTGATATCCAATCTAAACCTCCCCTGGGGCAACCTGAGGCCATTTCCTCTTGTCCTATCACTTGTCACTTGGGAGAAGAGACCAACACCTTCCTCACTACAACCTCCATTCAGATCCTCCTCTTCTCCAGCCTGAACACCCCCAGCTCCCTCAGCTGCTCCTCATAGAACTTGTGCTCCAGACCCTTCCCGTGCTCCGCTGCCCTTCTCTGGACATGCTCCAGCACCTCAATGTATTTCTTGCAGTGAGGGGCTCAATACTGAACACAGGATTAGAGGTGCAGCCTCACCAGTGCCCAGTACAGGGGGACAATCCCTGCCCTGGTCCTGCTGGACACACTGTTCCTGGTACAGGCCAGGATGCCACTGGCCAGCTTGGCCACCTGGGCACACTGCTGGCTCATATTTCAGCCAGCTGCCGACCAACATCCTCAGGTCCTTTTCCATCGGGCAGCTTTCCAGCCACTTGTCCCCAAGCCTGTAGGCCTGCCTGGGGCTGTTGTGGCCCAAGTGACTCAGCACTTGGCCTTGTTGAACCTCATACAGTGGGCCTCACTCAGCCCATCCATTCAGCCTATCCAGATCCCTCTGAAGAGCCTTCCTACCCCCAGGCAGATCACCATTCCCATCCAACTTGGTGTCACCTTCAAATTTACTGAGGGTCCACTCGATCCCCTCAGCCAGATCACTGATAAAGATATTAAACAAAACTGTTCCCCAGTACTGAGTCCTGGGGATCACCACTTGTGACTGGCCACCAGCTGGGTTTAATTCTGTTTACCACAACTCTTTGGGCCCGGCCATCCATCCAGTTTTTTACCCACATCACTGCAGTTTTTCCAGGGTCAGACAGAAAGGAAAGGAGCAGCGCTGTAGCTGCTGTCAGTTGTGAAACATGCCATGAGCTGAAGGCAAAGTCATACTTGACAGCTGCAGAATAACTACCTGGTCCATCTATCTGGCTCATTTGGGCATTTGTGGGAAGAATTTTGGTGTAACTACACATGAAAAAAAGATTACCAGCAGTGAGCAGGTGGATGTCAGCCCGTTTTCTGAAGCAGGATGGTTTTTTTGTGACCCATGTGCACTCTGGGCACAGAAAGCTCATCTGAGCAGAGCAAGGGTTCTTCCCCATCACTGAAGTGTTTAAGGTAGGTTGGACAGGGCTTTGCGCAACCTGATCCCGTGACAGATGTCCCTGTCTGTGGCAGGGGGTTGAACCCAAATCATTCTGTGATTCTGAGGGAGAAAGGTAACTCTCATCTGCATGTCCACACTGCTGATCCAGCAGCTGCCACACAGGACCCTCACACCTTGCCATCACACTCAAGGGCTTAAAAATAGCGTTTTTACATGAAGCTGCATAGCTGGGACTTACCCAGCCTGGCTCCAGATCCATGCTGGGCCTGCCCATGCGCAGGATACCATAGCTGGAGCTTTGTGTCACAGTTCCAGAGAGCAACTCGTCAGGTCATTCAGGTCTTTTCCTGAGGCTCAGTTGATCTTGTCAGTCCAGAAAAGATGAAAAAAATCCTTACGATCTTTCCTCCAGGCTGCATTTTCTGTACATTGCTGTTAGTCTTCAACTGCCCTTCCTCCAGATCCCCTGTCCCTCACAAGCCTCACTGCAGAAGTCCCGGGGGTGCCAGGACCAACCTCACAGTCACACGCTGCTTCACCCTGCTCCTCGCCTGTCAAGGACCTCTGGAGAGCAATCCCCTGCCTCCCAGTCTCTCCAACTCCTACTCCCCAGCAGCTCTTCTCCTCCTTGTCCTCCTTCTCATCATCATGTGTTCACCCCTCTCCATCATCCTGGGAGACAGATTAAACCTCTCTCTGCTTTGATCAGAGCCCAAAAGTCATTTGAAATGTAATGAAACTTGTACAGAAGCAAACTCATAGGGGGATACAATCACATCACTCCAGGACCTGGGGCCCCAGGTGTTGATCTTCACCCAAGTCTTGACCTGCACCACTCTGCCATGCCTAAAGCATCCTCATCCTGGGGATATTATTAGGTGCAGGCTATTATTTTGCATTACAAAATATTCAACAAAAGCTAAAATTACAGAAGCATGCTCCCTGGAACTGGGCTGGACAGGCCAAGGTGCTGCCAGCTCTACTTCTTGTTCTGGCTGACACTCGACCCCTGCTCCATGGTCTTCTCACTCTGCCTGGCATCACTGGCTTGCTGCTGTCTCACAGGGATCTTCTCTGGTTTATTCCCACTACGTAATCAGACAAAAAAGAAGTTTCCACCCTTCCCGTGTAGCTTTCACATGGTGAAAAAGCAGGTTCACTGCATTAAACTACTGTTGTAAACACGTTGCAGCAAGGAGGCTGGAAGGGCTGACCCTGCAAGGCACGAACGGGTTTCAGGGCGATTGCCAGCAGATGGAATAAAATGCAATTAAAGGCCGGTCCTGGGGCTAAGGACCAAAGCACCACACTGCACTGTGGGGAGGTGACCAGACCCCAGGGTTTCAGGGATCTATGGGGGCCGGAGGATGGATTGCAAAGGAACCGGGAGGCTGCTCTTCGACAGGAGTGCCAGCCTGCTGAGTGCCACCAGATTGCTGCCAAGCCGTGTGTCTCCCAGTGCTGCCTGCCATGCTCAGATGGCAGCGAGGCTGTCGTGTAGCCACACTGGGACCCCCCCACAGTGATGCCTTACTGGCGTAGCCACATCACCATGGCCCATGTTTCCATCCTCGGGTGTCCTACAGCACCTTCCAGATGTGGGACTGGGCTCAGCATTTACCTCCTCTGCTCTGTGGGGCTGAGAGATGACATTTTCAGGGAAAAGCTTTCCAACTGATGACTTTTCCTGCTGGACTGATTCTGGGAAAAGGGAAGGAGTGGCCCAACGAGTGTCTAAACTTTGAATTTTGGGTTGTTGAGAGAAGTTTCCTAGCACCTATAGCCAAACCCCAACCTGACGTCGTTGAATCTTTTGAGTTTTTTACATGGTAAAACCACCAAATGCTCCAGGTGAAATGAAAACTTTATGATGAAGTGCTGTGAGCAGGGAGAAATCCAACTGCTCCTGTAGTATCAGCAGCCAACTGAGCTGTGCCCTCCCCCCCAAACCCCAACAGTGCTTCAAGGGAAAGCAGGGACCTTCTCCGTGCCAGGGAACAGGGGGGTGAATACCACTGCTCTCCTGTGCCAGCACCCTCTGCCCACGGCCCTTGGGACTACCTAAAAGGTGTAATATTATATTATTCATTTATAACAGAATTCCAGCCATATTCATATAAAATCCATAGTCAGAGGCATTATCATGCATGTATCAGATTCTGCTCCTCCAATAGATTTTAGGAAACCAGCATGTGTATCACCTCATTCTTCTTCATACGGTATTCCTAAACACAAAATCCTATGACATCAGGGAAAAAAACCAAAAAAAACCCAAAAAAACCTGTCAGTTGCAACAAACTGAAATGTTGATGTACTTTAACTGCAACTTTGATACACTTGTAAGGGTTTTTGGGGGGTTTGGTTTTTTTTTCTGGGGTGGGGGGAGGGTTGGTTCGTTGTTGGTTGGGGTTTTTTTGACTGGTAAATGAACAGTTCTGTATGCTGGAATTATGGGCGAAGAGCTGAAAATCTACAACCTTGCTTCTCCAAGACAGACATGGATTATGAGCAGTCTCATTCAAGCTTATACATGCATAGTCTGCCGTCTAATGGGGTCCTGATCCACATCAGGGGCTCCATTGAGCTGCTGCAATGAGAGTAAGAATAGGCACAGCTGATGGATAAGGTCAAGAAAAGATTTCTCATTGAAAAACCAGGATTGATGCTGTTCCTGTACAGAGAATAAATTTTGTCCTTGGTAGCCCAATTTGTTTTTCTCCTTCTTACAAGTATCCCCTGAAAACACCAGGAATATAATATAGATACTGTTGTGTATATTTAGTATTTAATGCCTTTGAGTTTTGGTGCTAGGATTTGGCCTTTTCTTAAATTATTATTTTCATAAGGCCAGATTTGAAAGGACTCTGATTTAGGAAACTCTTAATAGGCAAACTATGAAAGACTCCTTCCAAAGAACTTCACTGGATGTTCTTTGAGAGAGCTAACACTTACTCCACTGTTGTTGTCATTGTCTTAAAAGGTAGAGCAACTCTACCGTGATTAATTTTTCATGCATTGGGTAGGAAGGGATAATTAGAGTGTGCTTCATACCGATTGTCTACAACTGCTTTCTAATTAACTAATTGACTACAGAGCTAATGAGATTCAAAATTAATTTTTATATTTGAATTTGGCCAGACTTACTTTGAGAACCATGAAGACAGATTGGCCAGAAGCTTTCATTTCATGTCAATCAGGCAGTTATTTTGGAAACGCTGTTATATTATCGCCTGGGTAGCTATTTTGCAACGGCTTTTGCCTCTACCTGGTGGCTGGAAGATGAATTGCACGATTCCCTGTTTTCCTTTGATGAGAGGCAGGCAGTCTTTTGGGATAAGAATATACATGGAAACATGAAAAACACTGTAACCTGTTACTATCTAGGGACTGGTTTTATTTTCCCCATTCCACAGGGTGAAGAAACTATTGGAAGGGATTGGTGTTGTGGATACGTGAATAAATATGATGATACATTTTAACAAATATGATATATTCATCACCGTTAGCATCAGCAGTCATGGCTCATGCATCTGTAAGAGTTCTTTGAAAGCATCGACAAGCAAGTGTCAACAGACAAGCAAAACCCAACAGGTACAGTCAACTCGATTTTCAAAAGGCATCAGGGAAATCCTTCAACAGCTCAAAGAGTAGCTGCCGTGGGGTAAGAAGGAACGTCTTCATATCAGCAAGCAATTGGCAAAAACCAGGAATACACAAGCAGTATTCACAGAGAAGAGGAGTCCCAGCTGGACTCCTACACTGACATGTGCTGCGGCTGCTCTGAGCAACTGATTTCTAAAAAATCTGCAGAAGAAGGTGAAAAACAGACCTTCAGGGATAATGGGTAAAATCGGTCAACCGTACACAGCTGTCCAAAGTAATAAGGATGACAGTTACTTCAGAAGTTGTAAAAGGCTTTCGGAATACCCAGGAGCTGGACGCTAAAATCGCAGATGAAATTTTCAGATAAAAGGTAGATAAGTTTAAGTGAAACCCATTAGAAAACCCAGTTCAAACTTCCAATAGGCAGAGATAGAGCCTGTACCAGCTATTACAAATGAAAACATGATGCGTAGTGCTGGGCGCCATCTCAAGGCAAATATAATGGGAAAAACAGTTACCACAAAAATTACAGCCATTAACCCTGAAAATTAATAAATCAATGGCTGCCCGTGAAGACCTGAGCGGTATGAAGAAAGGGAGCAGCGGGCACTGTCTGAGGGTGTCTGAGACCCTGGGCAGATGCTATGGGGAGGGAAGGGAAAGGTTTCTCACAAAACATATGCTGGAGCCGCACAGCAGGTTGCAGGAGGATGCCAAAGTTTACACGGTTCAGAAAGCAATCAGCCAAATTCATGGAAGAAAAATCCATTTATTGAAAATTAAGGTGTCATTTATGGTCAGGAATTCTTTGGACCACAAATGACTGTGGGCTGAAAGCATTTCTGGGAAGCACCAGTACCTGCTTGTCCTCTCCTTATGCCCTGCCTGCAGGACATGTTACTGGCCACCGTCAGAGACAGGGTAACAGGCCAGACAGCCCTTTGGTCTGCTTATTCTTGACTTCTATGTATCACTCACACCCAGTACCTTCCACATTTCAGAAAGACCCCAACAGTGACTAAGCTTTTGCTGAAGCACATCTCATCTCCCAGTAGATTACATTTAAAACCCCAGCAGGAGCTGTTTATCAACAAGATCCATGATAGGAAGAGGGAAAGATAGCCAGAAAAGCCTCAACTAAATGTGGAAGAGGGCTAAAATCCTTTCAATCATTAAGTCCGTGCAAGTGCTACACTGAGAAACTGCAACATACTCCCATAATACATGTACTTACGAAGGCAGTATAGCAGGCATAGGTCACCTTAATTCTGGCATACTCTAACTCTTGAGGGCTTGACTTTGCTCTCAAAGGCAGGAATGTTCATTTTATTTGGTCTGTGTGTGCGTTTTTGAATGAATAATTACTATGAATCATTTATAAAATCAGTAACACCTTACATTTGTACTCATTCTGACATGACTTTCCTTTATCAGACCCCACGTGGCCCAATCTGCCTGCTCTGTTCCTCCAAGTGCAGGCAAATTCCATGCAAGACGCGGACACTGACCCACGGAAGGGTCCTGTCTGCCTGCATCCTTTGATCAGGCTGTGTCTCAGGGTGCTCAGTGCTCCCACAGCACCGAAACCCTGAACGTGGTCCGTGGTTGAGCGCTGGTGCTTGATGGACCTGAGAGACGCTGAGCACCGGCTGCCGTGGCCACCCCGCCTGCGGGCCTGGTCCTCACTGCACGGCCAGCCTCTGACTGCGCCAAGAGTGAAAAGACAGGTCTGTGTGGCTTTCAGATAGGCTGATAAACTCCTGCAGTGCCAGTGCTAATAACAGCAACACAGCGGCAACCCAGCCCAAGCAAGGAAGCTGGGCTCAGAGCTGCCAGCAGACAACATGCCAGCTATGATTATCACATCCCAGCATATCTCACTTAGCAAAACTGTCAGCGGATAATTCAGCGATCTAAATGAACACCACCGGTGAGGCCTGCCGGGGAGGTCTGTGCCGCACTGTGTGCGTTTGATGTGCCAGCTGCTCCTGACCAAGTGCTGCAGCGCTGCGAGCTCATGCCCTGAACCACTTCCAGTTGCTGGGATTTAGACTCCAAGGGAGAGGGAAAAGCATAGAAAAATGCTTGATTAGGAGCCACGTCTCTTGGATCACCCCACCATCACCTCTGCACATCCAAAGGAAACCTCTGTGTCCGATCCAGGTGATGAAGAGGAGGGAGGGGGCAGATACTGGCAGCTCTTCCAGGTTGCCCTGGCTCAGTGTCACAGGAGGACGGGCTGGCTTGGCACAGGTTGACTACGGACCGCTGACATCCATCCTGAGAAGCTCAGTCCCAGGGAGGAACCCTGCCAAGCTGTGAAGTGATTGCCATTTACTTGTTTACAGACACTTTTCTACTTCAGCATTGCATCTCAGTAAGTCCTAAGAAACACTGGTGTCAGACAGGGACAGAAGAGAGCAAGTGAGTGATCCCTCCTGGAAGTCTTGTCCTTCACCTCTGCTCTGCCTCAGTAACCCACCTAGCTCCATCTTTCTTGCTGTTTCATCCTGCCCCTTGTCCACTTTTCACTGTCCTGTTTCGAATCACAGAATGGTTGATATTGGAAGGGACCTCTGGAAGTCATCTGGTCCAACGCCCTGCTCGAGCAGGGCCACCTACAGCTGGTTGCCCAGGCCCATGGCCAGGTGTCTTCTGAACAGCTCCGAGGATGGAGATCCCACAGCCTCCCTGGGCAACTGGTGCCAGTGCTCGGTCACACTGACAGTGAAAAGGTGTTCCTGATGTTTGGAGGGAACCTCCTGTGTTTCAGTTTGTGCCTGTTGCCTCTGGTCCTGTCAGTGGGCACCACTGAGAAGACCCTAGCTCCAAACTCTCTGCACCCTCCCTTCAGGGATACATATTTATAAGATCACCCCCTTGAGCCTTCTCTTGTCCAGTCTGAACAGTCCCAGCTCTCTCAGCCTTTCCTCATAAGAGAGATGCTCCAGCCCCTTCATCATCTTTGTGACCCTTTGTTGGACTCACTGCAGTATGTCCATGTCTCTCTTGTACTGAAGAGCCCAGAACTAGAACCAGCACTCCAGATATGCCTGCCCAGTGCTGAGCAGAGGAGAAGGATCACCTGCCTCAGCCTGCTGGAAGTACTTTGCCTAAGGCAGCCCAGGGTACCATAAACTTGCTCTGCAGTGAGGGGATATCGCTGGGTCAGGAGCACTGGCCCTGACCCAGACTCTGTGCACTGTAGGCCAAATTCCGCTTTCAGCTATTCCCATGATTTAAGAGGATTTTCTGGGTCAGGCTGAGTTTGGATCTATTAGCGAGGTCATTATAACAGGGCAGGTAGACAGAGAAGCTGACATTTTGCTCTGAGCTCGCCCATAGCAGACACATTCGGTATCACAGTTTGGCTGAAAAGACTTGCGTAACCTCATCAAAAAATGCTGCTCACCAGAAGTAGCAAGGAACATGAGGCAAAGAAACACTCTGCAAAGTAATGGGCAGAAAACCTGACATACAGCACATCCCTCCGCTGCATGGGACCAGAAAAACGCTGCAGAGCTCACCTGAGAAGGGAGGTTACACTGGATGTACTCTGATGGCCACCCAGCTCCTACCTAATGGATTAGCAAGGCTGACCGCTTCTGTATTTTAGAAAAATTATGTCTTAGAAGTGAACAAACCACCTGAGTCACAGTATATGAGGAAAGTGAGGCCTTTCCCAGGGAGCCACATGGCCGTACGACAAGTGGGGATCGTGGGTTAGGACAGGGAGCAGTGTTGGTTGTATTAGCATAAGGCACAGGTACAGGGCGGTATGCTGTCAGCATCCCTGCCCTTCCCAGGTGCTCTGGCAGCTGCACGCTATATGCAACGTGCATTGAGTGAGAAAGAAAACGGAGAGTAGGAAAACTCCCTCTTTTAAACTAAAAGGCTGAAGGCTTCCCTTCAGCCCCTTTCCCAAGAAGCAACCCACTAGTGCTCAGCAATTTCAACCATTGAGAAATCCAGCATCCCAGTGCTATGCCTCATGAATAATAACCCAGGACCCTTCTCTGCCCCTGCCTGTGCTGACAGCATGGTTTGCATGTTAAAAATTTCAGAATAAGCCAATTTTTTCACCAGTGACAGTGGCAGCTGCAGGAATATTTTTAGTTCCGAGTGTCTCAGCCACCTCATCATTCAGAAAACATTTAAATTTTTGCCATGGGGGTGGAAATGGAGATTAGTGCTTCCTAATGTTAGAGCAATGCTCCCCGGATTAGCCTGATGCTTTGTCCATGGTCTGCAAAACCCAAGGGCACCTTTGCGTTTTCCTAACATGACATGGCAGAAGGTGCAACTAATTGTAGAGATAACAGCTAGGGGTGATGCTGCACACCCTGGTAGGAATATCTAGAGAAGATTTTTTGCACCTGAAAATGTATTTCGTGCCCTGAGGACAAAGAAATCATCAAGACAGCATTTATAGCTGTGGGTGAGGTCTGGAGAAGCAGGCAGGGTGCCTTTTGGTGCCATTTCAGTTCTGCAAAGCCCTCTGCTGTTCATCTGGGAGCTGCTGCCGGGGCAAGAACGACGTCTGGGATTTGAAACCAAAGCCACTCCATGAGAAACCATCTCGTATGTGACTCTTGTTTCCCTGAGGACTGTGGGACCTGTGTCCATTGGTACAGGGAAAAATGTCTTGACAGGAGTGGTAGGGATGGAGTACAAGCCTGTCAGCCTAACGACTTTCCCACCCCCCAGCCTGTCATGAGTATTTTTGCCCTTTTTCCTGGTTGCAGCTTCCAGGCTAGAATATCTAAAGAAAATGGTGTTTTGGGGAATGCCATGCAGAATAAGAAATGACCCCTGACCAGGGGTCTCCTTGTTACCACAGGGTAAATCCTCCCACTGCTGCTGCGGAGTGGCAGTGAGGCTGCTGCATGCAGAGGGGCTCCAGTCGTTGCAAATAGGCTTGACCAATTTTATTTAAAAGCGGAATTTGGAATGCTTCCCAGATTATAATTACCTATGTATAAATATAATGATAATTACGCTACCTAACCGAGACCTCAGAGCACAAAGCTGACAAGTGATGACAACTAAATTCATTAAGAGTGCAAATGTTCTTCCTCTCTTTTATGAAACAATATTGAGTGATCCCTGAAGAAATCCAGCAGCCAGAGACCTGATCTGCTAATAAGTGCTGAGCCTGGTGAAGGCTGCTGGAGAGGCAGGACAACCATTCCCACCTAGGAACAGCCTTGGTGCTCCATAGCTAGTAGAGAAGCAGTAAAGTGGACTGTTAAAGGACTGGACATTGAAAATATGTTTCATCCATATGAAGAGAAACTCAGCTTTTCATTTAATCTATGCTGGGAAATAATTCAAGGCAGGGGCTGTTCTTTGGCACAAAGGCTAAATGGTATGGCATGGCTTGCACTTAGAGAAAAGCTTTTTGCTTTTCCCGACATGCACAGGGTAACCATGTCCAAATTTCTCACTGGGCATGGTCCCAGGGCTGCACTAAGCCCAGCCCAGCACAATCTGGCCAAGGGGGTGAGCTGGCATGGGGAAAAGCTCAGCCTGAGCACACGGCAGCAGTGCAACACACTGGTCATGCACCAGCACCCAGGGTGGACCCCTCTGCGGGGGGGTGGTGCCTCTGTGTACCCATCTCAGAGACGGAGAAAGACTAAAATGGGGCCCCTCACAGTCTTACTGATGCTTTTTAAAATAATGTGGTGTACTGGCTTTCCAAACCCTTTCTATTGTTTCACACTCAGAGGTGCCAAGCCCCAGGGGTGATGACGAACACTCAGAAATATGTGACAAAATGCATCCAGGAGAAAAGAATGATGCTTCCTAGGCCTCTTGGGAAAAGATGAAAAGTGATGGTGGTCATGGAGTGCTTCCAGACCAGGACTAGAAACCAAGACGTTAACTTCCCATCTAACTCTAGCTATGAAATAACACTACAGAAGAGGAGGAAATAGCGATAGCCGTAATATCTCATCTGCAAAAAATGCAGTGATTAAGAGAGGTGCTGAACACCTACATCACCTTCTCGGTCGTTTTGCTGAGATGGCCACAAAGCTGCAAACCCCACCATTATCCGAGCGACCTGTTGCGCTGACTTCATATTCCCACGTTAAGCATTTCAGTTGACGTTTGTATTTTTCCAACAGGTCAACTAATCCCCTGCCTGCAAGTGTTTCATTACAGCTGTGTGCTTCCTCCCCTAAGAGTCTGAAATACCTTGTCTTTGAATGTAATTGAACTTCAGGGAGCAGTTTAGATCAAAGTCACTGCGTCCTTGCTTTCACTCCGCCTTCATGCCCATCCACCAGAAGCTCTTTGGATACCCTTTCATAAGTAGTTGAAAGAATTTTCCTTGGTGGTTTACCTATCCAAAAGTTGCTGTGTCTGAGAAGCCCACGGCAAGCCCATGGAAAACAGGCTACAAAGCCCCACTGCCATGAAAAAGCTGAACAGAAAGGTGACTGAGCGTGTGGATGTTACAGAAATAGCCAGGCTTGTTGAACTGAACAACATCAAATTTAACCGGCTGCTGGAAGGGTGAAGAAGAATCTCGTGGTGCTGAGCGAGCGGACAGTATAACGGCAGATGATGCTTGGTGCTGAAAAGCACAAATTAATTGGAGATTGGAGGAAAAATCCTAATCCTGTCTCTGTGTAAACCATAAAAATTTCAGAAAATATTAGTTCACTCTGCAAAAACAAAAAATATTTTGGAGCCATTAAAATCCCTAGAAAATTAAGTTTCAGCACTAAATGGGTGTCCAAAGAGCAGAGAGAGATGGAATTACTAGGGGAGAAACTGGATCAGGTGGGAGTCTAACAACACGTTACAAGCCCCCAGGTACAGTTATCACAGAGCAGCTGCTGACGGTGATACAACATTACCCCATACTCCCATGTAAGAGCAGAGCATGCCTACCCCCCGAGCACGCTGTGCAGTCCTGCAGAAGGCTGCTTCACAGCCAGAAATGTCTCCATCAGTACTTGAAACCTACCACTCAATCTGCTCACGTGTCATCTCCTTGCTCCTTGAGTTCTTGTGCCACCATCAGTAACTGCTCCTTGGTGACTACACCTGGATGCTTGTAATGTGTTGGTAGACTCCAGCCCACTCCAGTCCTGACCTGTCTCTTAGCCAAGTTAGATGTGTCTACACCGTTTGCACTCCTTTCTTGTTAATTAGCCCCCTAATCCCCTAATAACAGAAGCTGGCAGAGCAAGGAAACCTGTCCTCCTGCACCCCTATTTTGATGGGCTGGCAGCAAACTCACCCGAACCTCTGGGGCAAAGCCATGAGAGCTGATTTTTAAATCTGTTTGTACAACATAGGGTGAGACCTTGTGAGAGAGAAAGGGCGAGTCCTGCAAAACAAATGGTAAAAGGTAATTTCCAAGGGTTTGTTTTTCACTCAGTACCTCTGTTATTATATAGGACAGATCTGAAAAGAAAATAAAATCAAATGAAACTATAGGCCTGGGCTTTCTACTCTGCTTACTTGAACTGGAGCATTAGTCTAGGGTTTTATATACTAGTTTGTAACAGAAATTGTTACAGAGCTTGTTGGTTCGTAGGACTACATTTCTGACGCATTAGCCTCTGCATCACTTCTCCCATAAATAAAAGTTGAGCCATATTCAGCTCCTATTTGCTCTTGGCTACTGTGCAATTTTTGGGTATGAAATTTGCTATTCTATTAGTTTATTTGTCTATTTGCATGTTGTAACTAGTGGAGCCTTTAGCTAATGTAAGTGAAGAGGGGGAAAAAAACCATATGCAAACCAATTTAGAGTGAGGAAATTTGCAGTCGGTGCTTGCAAAGGGTGGAGCTGAGCTCCTCAGGGTAAATTATAAATGGATGGTATTAAGTCTAAGGAAATAAACAAGTTCCAACACTGAATCGCTGCTATCTGCACAGCGGATTTTAAAAGAAGCAACAGTACAATTGGCTACAGCAAGCTTGCTGTCTAAGAGCTCTAAATTGTTTCTCCTCTTTCTGCAAAAGAGAAGCTACATACAGCCAAGAAACCATGAACATAATTCCTGCAACAAGGATCCCAGCATTTTGGAATCCGTTCTTGGCTTTAAGAATAATGAATGTTAGCAATAAAACTCTTTTCTGAAACGTTTCCAAACCCGTGTGGTTCCTGCAATAGGTGAAGGTTCAAGTTTCACCTTATGGAGCTCAAACTAATTCTTCTGTTCCTAAAATAAACTCAGATGAAACCTGAAAAAAGTAATGACTTTTCCCAATTCCGGCTTTCTCGGGTTGGACGTGGAATGGATTCATACAGAGATCAGAAGTCCAAGTGCCTGCTCACAGAGCAGCTTGTTACCGTGTTTTCTTTCTATAGTGACTGGAGAAATTACCTAAAATCCCAGGTTTATCCAAATTAAATTCACTAGGGTGACACTGGGGCTCAGCTCCAGTCCTTGGAGCAGTTTGCACACTCCACTGGGATGAGGTCTCCGGCGGGTGCTTCGGGCAGACAGAGACCCTCGGAGAACCAGAGCTGAGCCAGCCGGCAGCAGCCCAGGGCTCCCGCCTGCCACGGGCGAGGGAACAACACCAGAGCAAGGCTCGCCTTCAGAACTGAGGATTTCCTCCTACCTTGCCCCTCTCTTTTTTATATTAGACTTTGCCTGGGCTCACAGAATCATAGAATGGTTAGGGCTGGAAGGGACCTTTAAAGATCATCTAGTTCCAACCCCCCTGACATGGGCAGGGACACCTTCCACTAGACCAGGTTGCTCAAAGCCTCATCCAGCCTGGCCTTGAACACTTCCAGGGATGGGGCATCCACAACATCTCTGGGCAACCTGTTCCAGTGCCTCACCACCCTCTCCGGGAAGAAAAGAAGTCTCATCTCTGCTGACGTGCGGTCCCAGACAAGGAAGACACCCCACCCTGAGGGAAGGATGTAACAGCAAGCAGCACAGGCAGCCTGAAAACTGGCAGGTTATTTGTTATTCAGGGTTTTTTTTCATGTCTAATAAACATGGATAATAAATAATGTTCCCTTCCAGAACCTACTTTTGTTCACTTCTAATGTATGGCACAGAACTCCGATTTTCTTTCCAGGTGCTGGAAAACTGGAAGGTTGAGGAATAAAGTGTGGTTAAAGGTCGCTTTATTGCTACTTGTTGTGGTTTCTCAGATGATTTTCTCAATTTTTTTTCAGCAGGAAGAGATCGCGGGTGCGTTTGTGAAGTAAACAAATGCAGTTACGAATACGCGTTACATGCATCAGTTTACTTTTAACACCATGTACGTAGAGATCCCGTACCAGATATATTTCATCTGTTACATGGATGCCTAAATTTGAGGATAATTTTTCTTCTGGTACTGATTTTCCCTCCCAGTAAGAGTTTAGAAGACAAAACCACTGGTTGGTGGGGTGGGGGACACACTGCATATCAGCTTTTTGAAATATATTTCACAAATTCCATGACAAAAAGCTTTTTGCAGTTCTTATTCTTAATAAAAAAGTGAATTATTTGTAGCACGACATTACCTAGCATAAATTTTTCAGCCTTTCCTTAAAATATGGATGGGCCAAGATGAGAAAAAACTCTGGCTCCTTCCAGAGAACCAACTCCTCCCCAGGGATGGATCTTATGCTGACTCACTTCATTCCCAACCTTAAAAATGTTATCGGATCTAGGTACAGGCAACCCCGGCTCTGCGTTCCTCTTCCTCCAGGCTACAGATCTCACAGCAGAGTTTAAATGAAGGGATGATTCTTGGTCTCTTTCCTGGTCTTGTAAACTTTATGTTTTAAGAAAATCCCTTGCTGTTTAATTATATTTTTTTGGAGAGCTGAGCACCGAATGGAGCAAGGTAACAATGCTATCCTGGTTTTCTTTGGTTGGCTTTTTTTTAGCTTCTCAGTTTTGTTTTAAATTCACTTTGGAAAGGAACCTGAAATACTTCACTCCCGGACAAGCCGAAACAGAGCATTTTTTGAACTGTGAATGAATATGTCATCGATTGGTACCAAGGAAACAAAGGGTCAGGCGAAACCTCTCCCACTTACATGTTTTTATGGACGTCGCCCATCATGGTGATGTCAGTGTGATTTCTTCTATAGAAAGGGGCAGCTTATAGCAGAAAATCTGCAGAATCAGACCCAAAGGGAGTATCTGATTTTCTTAAAAGGACCAGCCTTCATTAAAAACTTTCCAGTTAAAACATGAGGCAGAGGTAATTCGGATTTTCCTCCCTACCTTGAGTTGCCTTTACCAAGTGTTCGGTCTCGCCTTTGCCATCTCTGACTCCTCCGGAGCCAGCAGAAACGGATCACACCAGCCCCACCTCAGCCGAAGGAGCGATCCCCATTTCCCTAAGGAGCAACATGGGAGCAGGTGTGAGACATCTCACTGCGCCTGTGTCTGAAAAGTGACTTGAGCTGTCAGTGTGTTAAATGCCCCAGCTCCTTTCACTAGGGCAAGGACTTGGCCTTGCATTTCGATACTGTAGTCATCGTTTTGCATTTGAAAACTATTTTTACAGTAAAATTACAAGACAAGGGGTGAATGTGCAGAAAGGAACAATAGGGATTATACAACTAATGAGAAAACAGTGAAACACATCGGATCAACAAGACAAAGTTAACCGAAAATAGAGGACAAGTCATATATGGATGGAGGATTTTGTGTAATTATGCACATAATTGGTTTCATACCAATGCTTTTACAGTATCTTCCCTTCTCGGACTCATGGATGTTTCCTCTTGTTATGACAAAATTGAAAGAAAAATAGCTTAAACTTTCTTGCCTTGTGGATCTATTTTATGTAATAAAAACTCCAGAAATGTGTACTTGGATCTGATTTTTAAAGAGCCACAGAAAATTATTATTTTGTAACAAAAGCCTATTTTTCAAAACATGGGCATGAAGCATCGCAGCAAGAAAACGTAGAGGAAGTAAGAAAAGTATGGACTTTAGAATTTTCTTATGCAGATCCCAGGTCAATATTGACATGATTTAACCAGCCGCAGCATGAGTTGCTTGACTTGTGGAGTATAAAACAGACCGCTACATCCACCCAAGCTCAGTGAAGGGGAGGAATTCCTTTTAATCTATTTCTTTCCCCTTCCTTTTCATGAACTATCGTTTTCTGAAAACGGGGTCTGAAAAGCCAACTAAGCCTCTAAATTCCATTTAAGAAAAAAATCCAATTGAGTAAAGCTGAATCAGCTAAACATCTTCCAAAACCGCAATTTATAAAGCTTTTTTTCCCCTGACAGGCATATTGGCACTCATCCAGGTGGAAGGGTTTTTTTTCCCCCCCTGCAATAATGCAGTTCTGGGGATGAAAGTGTTTTTTTCCACCGTCCTCGTAAGTGCTGAGGAGCCTGAACTGACACTAACTAAGATTTTCTCTGAAGTTGCCTTCCAGCCCCTAGAAGGCACAGCGTTTTGCCAAGTCCCAGTCGGCAGCGCTGTGCGGTTTATTGCTCGCCCTCCCGCGGTCCCCTTCGCGCCCACCGGCGCTCGGCACCGGCGGCAGGATGCGCACCCGGGGCGGGTATCCCGTCCCTTCCAGGGGCGCTGCCTGCCTCCTCCTCGCCGTTCCCACAAGAGGACACTGCAGCCGCAGGGATGAAGGCTCAGCCCGGGCGCACCGCTCCAGCGCGCGCATCGCCGCGAAAAACACGAAGCAAAAGGAAAACGATGTAAAGTATTAAATTCGTAGAATTGGCATTATGATCGGCAGCGCTGCGTTTACGTGCGGGGTTTGGCTCTGCTTCTTCCCACGAACTACCCAAGTTTGCATCTCGTATGTGATTACTTCCCGATTGCGCTACGGCAATCTTCCATTCAGGGCTCCGGG
>NW_010234068.1:0-214 GCF_000690775.1 Eurypyga helias | reverse complement strand
CCCCAAACCCACCGCGGCGTACCGGCAGTGCCCGGCTCGGGCAGAGGCTGCTGATTTTGCCCTGAAAAGTAAATTGACTTTATTTTTTTTTCCCTCCAAAGGGAGAATTTAAACAAACACAAGAAAAACGAACCGAACAAAACTGAGTTTAACTTTGTTGGGGACGACGGATCCGAGACGACAGGTGGTTACGGCGCGGGGGGGCGGCGGAGAG
>NW_010234067.1:15234-25112 GCF_000690775.1 Eurypyga helias | reverse complement strand
GTAGGGGAGGGCCAGCGGCGCAGCGTTTGCGAAGCGCTGACACCGGGCAGAAAAGCTGGGCGCTGGGTATTTCACTAGAAATTAGCACAGCCATCGCCGAAATCAAAGATTGGCGTTGGAGCGGAGCGCACGGTTGGTTTAGCGCTGTGGGTGACACGCTCTCCCGCCCCCTCCAAAGAGCACCCCAGCACTTGCTCCCCGAGTGCAGCGCAGAAACAGGCCTCATCGTGCGGGCGCTGAGGTAACGCTGCCCGAATCCCTCACGGAGCATCCCTGCCAGCTGGACGGGTGGAGCGTATGCAGGACAGCGGGAGCGAGGCGGCTGCGACCTGTGCGAGTGCTTTGAATAACCTTGATGGCTGCACGAGCGTGAGTTTCTTTAACCTTTTTACTCGATATATCGAGAGGCGGAAGACTGGACTGAGCACATGCGTAAGTAGCGACAGCCAAGTGCCTCTTCTTCCTCTCGGGCGCCGAATCGCAATTGCATTATACATTCTGCACTAAATAAAAACATTTATGCTATAAATAGTGATTTTCACAGACTTCGGTCCTGCTGCACCTTGCACGTTACGCTAATTGCACGTTGAATAAGCTTTGTTAAAAGCCTTTAAAGAAGCTGTGCATGCAAGGCTGCTTTTTCCTTCTCACTACTGCCTTTTAAACACTTAAAGGGTGCCTTTCATCTTGTATTTTATCCTCTTTTTTTGGCTGTTACCTTACAGGTGGTGAAAGTGGTAACACCTGCTAACGATAAGAAAATGAGGCTGATGTGTAACTGTTTAGGAGCCTTGCTAACATTCACTGATTAATTATGTATTAATGCCAACGAGCACATTAACCGTGCGAGTATTTGTAGTTTGAAATGTGGGCAGTTTTAGTTCCATGGGCAAGCAACTGTGCTCAGCCTTCCACTAAGTGTAGTCAGGGGTGATGCTGTTATTGATGGGTTTGCATGTGTCAGAGCTGTTACTTGATTTTTTTTTTTTAATTAGTATGTGGCAAATGTTATGTTTCACTTCTCAAAACCCAAGATCTGATTTCTTTCTGCTTGACACAGTTCTTTGTTTCATCTGGTAGGTTGCTACATGTTTCTGCTAACCACATGTTTTTCTGTAAGGATTTATAAATGTTTTGCTTTGCAGGTGTTTTGAGGATCCTAACTGAAATGTTTTTGCCCCATATCAGCCTTGCAGATTTGGAACAAACCTTTTTATCAAAAGTATTACCTAAGGTATGGCAGCTTCAGTCAGACGTGAAATTTTCAGTCAGTCAATTTCAGTCCAGTGCTAGAAACCTCCTTGGAATGCAGTGATTCTTTGTTGAGGTCTCATATAATTACTGCTTTGGAGACAAAACTTGAAGTTAAAATTTTACCCTTTAAAAATTTAACAAGTTTGTGTTGTTGGGTTGTTTCTGTGGTTACCATTCTTTACAGCAGAGAGAGCTTCAGACATGTGATGTCCTACTCTCTATATTCAGTAATAGAACTGTTGGTGGGTTTTGTTTGTTTGGGGTTTTTTTTGAGAGGATCAGGCTTTTTATAAAATGACCAAGGTGGAGAATTTTCATGTGAGGTAAACTCTCAGGACACATACTCTGAAGCATCCACTGTTCATATATATCGTGAATAAACATTGTGATACTTGTGAATAAGATAGTGAATAAACTCTTAGACCGTACTGGCCTAATGTGTTCTCTTTTTTGATTAATTGATGGAGAATTTTGTGCTGTGGTTGTATTAAAATTCCTCACTACTTATGTTTTAACTGAAGTATAGCAGTGCCAAATCACTGACTTATTTCACCCTTCTGCTTGTGTGTTTTAAGCCAGTAAAAATGGCTGCTTGTTGTTTGTAGGTCATAGATATATTTATCCATTCAAACTGTTAATGATCACTTAAAAACCCCCTAATTTTTCCGAGAGACAGTGAAAATCCTTTTAAAATGGTGCGGTTTTACCTGCTCTTTGGTAGAATGAGGTATGTATTTCAAGTCAATTAGCTAGGAAGTTTGTTTTACTAACAGATGTTATGAAGAGTACCAGCTAATATAGCTTCTGTCTATAGTTTGGGGAAACTGTAAGATGCTTTTGCTTCTCGATGTATCCTGCTTTGTGATTCAAACGCTAGGAAGTGTTACTTTTTCCTATGAGTAATCTTAGCAGCCCAGGACTTGACGGCGAGGAAGCAAGCAGATACAGAATGGTGTTGCTATTTGCATGTGTACATTTATAAATGAAATGTGTAAGCTGTGGTTTTCTTCTGACAGACTCTACAGTTATTTGATAACTTGATGTACGAATTATCCAGTGAGGCCAAAGGATTAACCAGCCAAAATACAGAGTTATGCAGTACTGTAAGAAATCTTTTACAGGCAAGTCCAGTGAAATAAGTTTGCATTATTCTTTGATTTTTACCTAAACAATTTGTTCGCTACTAAGCAGGTGGTTAAAATGTAATTTGCACTTCCTTTGCAGTTGAAAGTGAATGAAAAATCTGTGAATGATTTGATTACACTGTGTGATGCTAACCAGAACTTGACACAAAAACCTCAGATTCCGTAATGCAAATGGAATGTGATTCTCCATATTTAGACAGCGTGTCTGGCAGCTGTTTGTAGTTATTTAATTCAGAGTTTTAATTTTTTCTGAATTGAGGACAGTAAACAAAATAAATATGAAACTTTCAGAGAAAGTCTGAAATATGTCTGGAATTGCTTGGTGGTATTTTATGGAGCTTCATTCCTCTTTAACAAACTACTTATTTATGCAAATAGAGAACCTTAAATGCCATAAAAATCAAGGTGCAATTCACAGCTAGGAAAAGATGCTTTTGAAGTTATTGCAGGAGTGGAAAGCACTGATTGCTGTTCTTTCTTTTTGCTTTAAGACGATGGTGCAACTGTTGGAAACTCTGACGGGTTGTGTGCGCTACGTCTGCACGCTGCAGGAGTGTGTGCCTCTGGAGAGTATCCGCACCCTTCCATCCTCGGTGCTTTATGTAATAAAGAACACATTCACACACTGCAAGGTAGGTCTGCGATAGAGGGAGAAAAATTCTTACACCGCTTGGTTTCTGTGAAACACTCACTTTGTACTAAGATCCTATTTTGGAGTAATATTGTTGTGGGATATTTTTTCAGTGTAGATTTAGTTGTTAAATAGTTTGCCGAATGTACTCTGTGCACAAGTACAGAGGTGATCTTTCAGCCCAACAAATCTGACCTGGTAGCAAGAGGCACGCTTCCCTGTCTTGCAGCAATATCAGTTGAACATCTTGCTTATGAACATAGGCTCTCTGCGACGTGTGCGCTTCTGATAGCTGCACTATTTTGAGGGCTACGAACTGTTCAGAAAATGGTGCTACTTACCTTATTCCTGGGCACGTTCCAAAGTGGATTGAAAGTTGCGATTAGGATCTTTATGTTGGTTACGATGAGCCACACACACAGAGAACTGGAAAGGACGGTTACGTGTGCCACCCCATTTCATAGAATCTTTGGGGTTGGAAAAGACCTTTAAGATCATCAAGCCCAACCGCTGACCCAGCACTGCCAAGGTCATGGCTGAACTGTGTCCCTGAGCACCACGTCCACAGTGTCTTTTCAACGCCTCCTGGGATGGTGACTCCACTCCCTCCCTGGGCAGCCCATTCCAATCCCCGACAGCCCTTTCTGTGAAGAAGGGTTTCCTGATATCCAATCTAAACCTCCCCTGGTGCAACTTGAGGCAATTTTCTTCTGTCCAATCCTGTTTGCAGTACTTTCCACTGCTCTGCTGATGCTGGGAAGAGAACTGGGAATTGCCTGGGTTCTTTCCCAACTTAGACCAGTTTCAGATCAGCTTTTTCAGATGCAACAGTAATTCCTTCTACAGCAGTTGAAAACAAAGTCATCATAAGGATACGACAGCTTTTGGTTGGCCTCCATGTCCATTTTTCTTTCTTGGGAGAACAGTTTTTTTCTGTGCCAGGATGCGAGCTCAGGTGCCATACCTTTATTGAACTATTCTGATTTGAAAGTATTTGCAAATATTTGGAATGGTACTTCCTTTGTTGCTAACCTTGTGGTGTTTTGTTGGGAGATATGATCTTTGGTCCATGCATCAAGGCCTAACCCAAAGCCCACTAGAGCCAGGCAGACTTCATGGTGAGGCTGCTGGTGAACTGCAGTTTGTATTTAGTGAACAGGGGTTGGTGTTGGAAGCTACAGATCTATAGACACCTACAGTATTGGGTTAAAAGGAGGTATGTCTATGCCTTGTTCTTTTTTTCCAGTGAAATGTATGACAAAGCTGTCCATGTTCTCAGCATGTGAAAAATCAGGCTGTGATCCCTGAGCTTACCTTCTCCTTTAAACCTCTTCTTCCTTGTGCCCTACAGGACAGTGAGTCAGTGTACTGTGGGCATCTGCACTTGATTTCTGACCTCCTACAAGCCATGTTCAAGGAAACTTACTCTCTTCAGAAGCAGCTGATGGAGCTACTTGATATGATTTCCATGGACTCCGCTTCCGCTGAAGATAACGTCACAGATATGGTGTCAGGTATATGTGGGTCTGATGCAGCTTTAGACTTGTTCAGCCTTTTTTTCTGTAGAGAGTAGGTTTGAATTTCTAAAATGAGGTTCTGAGCATGCTCAGTTCTGGCTGTCCTGGCCAGCCTTTCAGAAAGCAGCATTTTGAAGCTTGGAATATTTCCCTTTTTCTCCTGAAACTTTCTCTGTGGGATGGGACGTGTTGTGTGGGTTTGTGGGAAAGGTGCAGCACCTAAGCACGGAGCCGTTTTCCCGATGCGGTGGCTGTGGTGGTGTTCCCTTAGTGCTTGTGATTGCTGCTCTTTTCCTGGGAGAGGAGCAATGGCTGTGAACTTGTGAATCCGATTTAACTCAGCTGTTGCTGTTACTCTTTCTTCCTCAGTAATCCACACTGTGCTGGAGATCTGCTCTGTCATTTCCAACATGGACCACGCCCTTCATGCTAATACGTGGAAGTTCATAATCAAGTATGTCATTGATCTCTGGATTTTATTGTACTGTAAACAGGCCGTCATGTGAAATAACCAGTGTTTCAATAGCCTTATATTCAGAGTGTCAAAACTGGAATTAGGGAAATTGATTTAGCTACTAAGAAAATGCGGACGTTTATTTCGACACGTGAGTAGTGCTAAAGGCACCGTCAGTCGAGGTAGTTAGAAGTTGTATGCAGAAAAGTAATAGAAGACTGAGTACTTGTATCACAACACAGAAGAACATTTGAAACACTGTTGTCTGAATAAATGAACTTGAGGTCTGACCTGCAATTTTGTAGGCGTTTTGGGCTCGAGTTGTGTCTTGTGCTTTCATCCCACCTCTCCTCTGCGTTTGTGTGGCTATTCTCTCTAAATTTCTGGTTTTGGTGTAGAGTCATAGAATCACAGAATGGTTTGGGTTGGAAGGGACCTTAAAGATCATCTAGTTCCAACCCCCCTGCCATGGGCAGGGACACCTTCCACTAGACCAGGTTGCTCCAAGCCTCATCCAGCCTGGCCTTGGACACTTCCAGGGATGGGGCATCCACAGCTGCTCTGGGCAACCTGTCCCAGTGCCTCCCCACCCTCTCCGGGAAGAACTTCTTCCTGATGTCCAATCTCAACCTCCCCACTAATCTAAATCTACCCATGTACACAGATATTGCACCAATTAGTGTTGTATAAAAGCCTAAATAGAAGAAATAATTATTTGGATTTGTACTAATGCATTGCACAATCCCTTCTGACAGTTAAATGTCTGATTTGACTCCTGTCTCTTAGGCAAAGCCTGAAGCATCATTCTCTGCTGCAGTGCCATCTGAAACACAGTGACATCCTCAGCAGCCTGTGCAAGGACACTCTTCTCTCCTTTCACTCCTCTTTGCAGCTGGCTGAGCAGATGAAGATTTCAGAGATACAGGTGAATTAGAAAAGCTCCCGAAGCAGCTGTTGGCCTTGTGGATAAATTCTTTGTGCTGTATTACTGCTAGGAGTGGTTTGGGTCGGTTGGGGTTGTTTGCCACTTCATGTGGTAGACGGAATGCCTTGTTCTTTTGAACCCATGTGAAAATAAGGCCTGTAGCTTAGATTGGGGATGTTTTAGTAAGACACTGAAAATAAGTTTCTACCATTCCCTCTGGGGAATATTGTTTTTTTTAATTTCCTAAACTGACTGTAAGCCAAGGTCAGTCAAAAGATGGTATTTCAATTCTGAGTATTGCTATTAAAATGTTGAGGCATACTGAAGATTCTAATGTTGTTTTTTTTCCCACCCCCAGCTTCAGAGTCTGTAGAGAATCAAGTTTGAAATAGGTTTTGAACACTGTCAGCAATCTCACTTTATTTTGCATTGTATCACTCTGCATATTAAGTTTTAGCACTCCTTTTTTTGGACAGGAGGGCACTGACCTCAGACTGTTCCAGAGGACAGTCAAACTCTGCAGGTTCTTTGCTAATTCCCTCGTACACTACACCAAGGTAGGCTTTGATACTTGAATTCTACGTTCGTGTTGAAGTGTTTGGTCCACCAACGGAATAATTCTGTCCTGCGTGGTGCCTTAACGATGGATCGCTGTGCGACGTGGGTGGCGTAACTCGCGTCCACGCGCAGCCTGCTGCTGCTGCGTCCGCCGGAACACGCTGCGGGGGGCAGGGCACGGAATGAATAGCGCTGTGGCAGGATAAAACAGCCTTACAGCACGTGGGGGACCACTTCGTGCTTCTGCAGCTCTCTGGCTGTCGCAGCTGTAATTACCGGTTTTTTAAATAAGCCTGTAAACTGCATTGGTTTACCTACAACACGTATGCAGTGTGTATATACAGGGGTTGTATCTTAGGGATACTCGGTCACTGGTCGTTTTGCTTTGTGCTGTGGGCTGCTACAACTTAGCCAATTTTTGCGGTGTAGTGCTTCACACGCCAACATGGCAGAAAGGAAATTTATTTAATTGTGTATTTTGTATTAAAAGTACCACTGAAAATGCATGTTTTTGGCAGGAATTTCTTCCTTTCTTCTCTGATTTGTGTTCTCAGTTACATCAGCTCTTTCTTCAGATATACAGGTAAGTGAAACAAGTGATTATTGATAGTATCTCAGTGTCTCCAGGTTGTATTTTGAGATGTAAAAATACAGTTGTTACTCTAGAGTTGTTACTCTAGAGCTCATGCTCTAGAACAAAATTGGGCGTTTTGTGGGGTATTAGTTACCGTAAGCCCCTTCTCAATCAGTGCTGTCGGTGTCTGACACTGACAAACCACTAACTTTGTTGCACTTACTTACGTCAAAATCACTTAGTAAGTTATGTTTAAAATATGCAGGGTGGTTGTTCTGGGCACTGGGTCACTTGATGCAAGTTGCTTCAAAAATTCTGGTTCCTAAAGTCAAAATCTCTGAAGGCAGGATTGTCCCTTTGCTCACCTTTCCACGAAGCAGTGAGGCAGGGCTAAAACAGAGCAGCCAGCAGTGTTCGGTGTGCTGCAGGGATAGCGGGGGGATAGGGGAAGATAAGGGGCTGATTTCGGCCATTCTCGAGGAACAGAAAGCAGGTTCTTGCATTCTGCAAGGATTTCTTGCAATGTTTAGTGAAATACTGGATTGTGATGCTTGCTTTAAAGGCTGGATGCAGGGTTGTAACTCGTGGGCTATACTAGGTACTCCAAAACGGGGAGCCTTTTCTGTCTTTTATTTCACAGTAACAAGGAAATAACAGATTTGTCTTTTTGTAGATCTTCTGAAAAGCAGTGCTACTGCAACTGCTGCTGACAATATTCAATTTCTTGTTTTCCCCTCAGCAAATTTCCTCCCAGTCTCTACGCCCCAGAGATCTTGGAAGTTCATCGAGATGAAATATCCCGGGTTTTTCTTGTGGCTCTGGACCCTCTCATCAACCAGCTTCTTCCCTTTAGCCCCTTTGTGGAACAAGTCTTAAGTAAAAAGTTAGGTGGGTTTGAAATACACCTTCCTCTGCTGTAGTACTGTGTACCCATCTCTAAGGGATGAGGACTGATAGAAGAAAACTTGGTGTGTTTGGTGTTTGAGTGCTTTCAAGGAGGCTGGAAGTGTGAGGCATCCGGATTGTAACTCCTTGGCAGCACCTTGCGGAGACAGTTCAGAACAGGAATATTTTAGGCTTTACCTAATAAGAATATATTGCGTTTTATTTTTAATTTAAAATGCAATGTGTGTGGTGAAACATCCCTTTTTCCCCTCAGCTGTGTCTCAAAGTGACTTTGAGTGTTTTACTGGGAACCTTTATGTGCCACCAGTTGTTCATTACTTGTCACTTGCTTAAATGCCAGTTTACACACCCAGTATATTTACCAGGACAACTAGCATCACATCTGAAAACCTTCTACAGGTCTCCCTCCCGAGCAGCAGCTGCCCCAGTGTCTTCTCCTGATCACCATAATGGACAAGCTGTCCGCTCAGCCTGAGGAAGTGCAAATGCTCTGGAACACAGGGAAAAGGTACTAAAAAGGCTTTTTTGTTGTAATTCTTCAACAAGCATTCGGTCTGTACAGGCTAACAGAGGGGCTCAGCTGCTGGGGTTTCCCTTGCAAGCGAGCAGTAATGTTTGTCACTCTCTGGATGTGCATCCTTATGCTGGGAAAACCAGGATCTGATGGTCAGTGCTTCAGGAGTGAAGGATGCAGAGCCAGAGGTGTCTTTAGTTTTTCGGGAAAGGAATGGTATTTAGAGTACTTCCAGGATAAGGAGAGATGTATGTAACTTGTTGATACTTAGCCACTAAGTTAAAATCTTGCCTTTTCATGCCTGAACCCTCTAATAATGACCTGAATATTTAAAAGAGGAAGGTAGTCAGGAAGGTAAATCTGGTGTAAAAGCACTGAAGTTATTGCTGTTGATTCTGTAGTACAGGTGTTGCTTGTAGGATTTGGGACTTGCATATCTGTAACCCAGCTGGTTTTTTGTCTTTTGCAGCCTGTCTCTGTTTTCAGCTCTTTTCTTCAGTTTCCAGCAGTGTTCTGGCGAGCTTGCTCTCCCCATTCGTTTGCCAGAGGTGATCAGTGCAGGACAGCCAGCAGTTCCCATCACCCTCTATCACTTTGTCTGTGTCCACCTGTGCTCCTTCATTGCTTCCACACTCCCATCACACTTTCCTCAGCTGGTAAGATTGTTTTTTGCTTCTCTCTTCATCTGCTGTGATGCATGGGTGCTGTTTAAAACAGAATGAGTCCTTTCTAAGCACCTGTAGGTGCAGGTGAGGATCTTAGAACATTTTAAATTGGATGTGATAAAAATCTCAGTAGGTTTTATGCTAATGAGCAGAGTAAAAGTAATAGTAGGCCTGTTCTCTGTTTGTGGGTGAATCTGCCTGTGTATCTTCACCCTAGGAGTGTGCCCTGCTGGATGCCGTGCTGGGTTCCAGTATGATCACATCTCTGCTAGCAATGGACTCGTGGTGCTTCCTTGCCCGGTAAGGTACAGGGCAGGCAGGATTTCTGCAGATCCAGCTAGTTCTGTTGTACATAATTCCTTGATTTTTTTTTTTAAGAAAAAATTGTCACAGAATTAGATTCTTTTCAGATATTTTGAAAATTAGGAGCAGAAATGGCTTAGCCATTTTTATGTCCATGCAAGGAAGGGGAACATACCTTTTCTGTTATTTAATAATTGTCTTTTAGAATGGTTCTCTCAAGTAAATTCTACCTGTGCATATCAAGTTCCAGCATGTTAGAGGCGATGGCCATCTCAGACCAGATTTATAATATTTTGTCTGTAAAAGAACAGGAAATAATCCCAAGTTTCTGTCTCTTCCCCCCGGCCCCACCAGGTACGGAACAGCTGAACTGTGCGCTCACCACGTTGTTGTGATCGCCCACTTGGTAAGAACCACGGTGACGTCTGCGGT
>NW_010234067.1:7252-15217 GCF_000690775.1 Eurypyga helias | reverse complement strand
GGTTCTACTGGCAAACTTGCTAAATCACCAAAGGCGGGAGGTTCTTCTTTTTTTCCAAATCCAAGACTGAGATTGTTTTAATTCCTCAAATTGGGTTAATAATTAGCGAAAGCAGTAGTACTTTGAAAACATAAACATAATGCCTGGTATTTCCAGCACGTCCTGTGTTGGTTTATTGAGTGTTACTGCTGTGATTCCCACATTGCAAGTCTCAGAATGCTCTGTGTAGAATTAATTTCCTGGGTAGTGATGTTTTTCCTCGATTTAATTAGATGCATTCCCTCTATTCCTCATTCAGATAAAGTCTTGGCCCAGTGACTGTTACCAGGTCTCTGCCCTGGGTGTTCTGCTGAGGCGTATGCTGTTCCTTATGGCCCCAGATCACCAGGCAAGTATCACACCGGCATCTTCTCCCTTTAAAAAGTTGCCTGTGTTCAAGTAGCCTCTTCCCTTTCTGACGGCCAGGCAGGATGTCGAGTGCTTGCTTGCACTTGATGTTACTTCGTCATGGTGGATCTGAATTTGCGCCAATGTGCTCTGTAATACAGAACAAAGAAAGGCTTCTCCAAGAGCGGCCCCGTTGGATGGCAGTTAAGTCCTTTTTTGGACACTAGGTCTGAAACAGCACATCCCCCAGGTTAGCTGAAGCTGTGTCCCCTGTCACTGCATCTGCCACTGGTGGTTTTGGGTGTTGTAAGGGCTAAAGCTCTTCTACTTGCCGAGGCCATCGCTTCAAGCAGCTGAAGTTGCTTAAGCATTCTGATGTCCTATATACGACGAGGGAGGTGGCAGTTTTACAAGGTTTTTATATATAAGAAGTTGGATTTTATTTAAACAAAAGGCTTTACGCTATTTTTTTCCATGTTGTGTTGCAAAAGCAACCCAGTAGCGCGTTTCGGTTGCTGCTTTCTCAGCTTTTTGACAGGTTACCAAGTTACCTTCTGGTCTGGTCAGTTCCTCTTAACAACTGTTCGCAGGTAGAATTTGCTCACAGGTTTCTTCCGGAAGAGGTGGAGAACTTGGCTGTGTGGCAGCACGTCTCCCTCAAGGCCCTGAATCCTGACCTTCGGAAACGAGTGGCCGGTCAGCTCTGCATGGCAGGGCTCGCTCGGTGCAGGCAGTGGCTGAGCAGCAGGCGTGCTTCGGGAGAGCTTCGACTTGTGGTAAAGGAGACCTAGTTCTCTCTGTCATAATGTGCAGACTCTGGATTTCAAAACTGAGGGTTCTGTTGCCATCACCTCAGTTCAGTTTCTCTGTGTGCACTGGTAAACGCGTGAGCAAGAACTTTCGTTTTAATGTTTTTCTCTAGCACGCAGCACCTCACCCCCTCCACGCTCAGGGTGACAGTGAAGGCTGGCTGGCTGACTAGTCAGTCTCATTGTTGTTTGCTCTCTGGGTGAGCAAACGTATTTTGCTTTAGAATTTCCCATTTGTGCCACATCATGCAATTACTTTTAAGTTTTAAAGCCCTGGCTGGTTTTTTTTTTAAGGCATCAAATCTGAAAGATGCTCACTGGTCTCCTTGGTGAAGGAGAGGAGTGTGAGAAACCAGACTTCCACGTGAAGCCTCTGGCAGTTTTTGCCTGCCAGTGCAACTAACAACCACAGCACTGTGAAACTCGGAAGTACTGGAGAGCTTCCTCCCTTTGGAAGGCTTATTGGCCAGGGGCCTGGTGGATTAGCTGTACTGTGCAGCTGATGCAGCACACTGGGCTTCTTCCCATACTGTATCATCTTAGATGTTTGCTGTGAGCCTGGGGCTTTGGTTTGGTTTACATGTAGTGGGTTTTTTCAGACTTACACATGTTTTTCTCCTACTAGAATACTGCCCTTTCTGTCCTGCTGGCAGCCTGCAATTTTGCTGGTGACACTCTGGAGGCAGAACTTCAGGCATCTGTCTTGGGAGTGCTCGGTCAGTTCTGGACTTCTCTGCAGGCTAAGCAGGTAAGAGAATTGGTGGCTCCAGTGATGAAAGCACGATGTTTCCGAGAGGCTGGTGCTGTTTCATCCTGTGGTTGTTTTATTCAAATTGGTGCGTGTCTGTAAAGTACAGTGTAGCTGTTCTACCCGTCTGCTGTCCACTGGTTTAGGTACTACAGAGGTGCGTGCTCTGGGAAGCAGAGTTTGAGTTTTCCTGAATGCTGTGTGTATGGCTCCTCGTTACTCCGTTTCTCAGTGTCAGATTCAGACTTGCTTAGAGAGAAGTCTGAAATACCTCATCTTGTCTCAAACCGGGTACAAATTTGGCCTGTTTTAAATGTTCATTAGAATGTAAACAAAACTGAGCAACCTGGTCTAGTGGAAGGTGTCCCCGCCCATGGCAGGGGGGGGGGAACTAGATGATCTTTAAGGTCCCTGCCAACCCAAACCATTCTGTGATTCTACGATTCCGATGGTGATGTAACTAGCCTATAAAAACCACAGAGCTAACAACCTTCCATCTTTCAGAACAAGGTGGTAAGGCCAAGAGCGTGTCCCTTCAGAGGTATCAGCCAGCCTCAGCCATTCTGTGAAGGCATTTGACAACTGATAAATGAAAATTAGCTCAGACAACCTATAGCTGCTTATATGAGTGAGCGGCGGGAGGACGTGAGGGATAAGAAATACTAACCAAAGTCAAAGAAAAGGGTCCTGTGAAATATGACTACCTCAAAATATTGGTATTTTCTGCTGCTGCTTACGATGCGGTGTTGTATTTGTGTGGAATGCTTTCTAAGCAGTTACTTCCTAAACTGATCTGCAACGTTACTGCTATCTTGTTATCTTTTGAAGGTCTCAGATGAGCCACATTTCCAGCGGACACTCTGTTTATTACTTCACCTTCAGGAATTTTTCATCCAAGCATTAGATGCTCAACTGATTACTCAGGTAAAACAAAAAAAAAGCTAACACCAACAAAACCAAACAAGAAAAAAAAAATCAAACCTAATCAAAACAAACAAGAAGAAAACAACACACAGAAAAACTTTAAAACCTTCTTAATGAATAATTTCCTTCATGAAAACCAAGTTCTCTGTGATTTACTGAAATCTCCAATGAGTTATTTCATGCTCTGGCCTCCTGTTAACACCTGGAGGTTCCCAATTTTATGTCTTGCTTTCTAGCTCTTTTCTTGTTAAAAAGCCTGCAGCAGCTTTATCCTAGCCCTTGTGTCCAAGGTGTAGCACACCGCCTTGTTTTCAGTCCAGTTCTCCAAGGTCAGCATCCTCGGATGTAATGATGAGAGAGTTTTCCCCTGCAGTCCGTTTGACAAAGCTTCTCTCCGGTTCCCCTTCCGCAGGTGTTTGTGCTGCAGTCTGCCCTCTTCCAGCTGGATCCCCCCGATCACGTTCGTCTAGCGATGGTGGATTTTCTCTCTTCCATGGGCAAGGTGTTTATACCGCAGGAAGCACAGGTAGATGCAACCTTCAGCCTTGTGATGAAAAGGGTGCTATTTATTTAACGCCGAAGGATCACGTTGTATGCCAGCTCCTGTTCATCTTGGAGAGGTGGTCTGTGGCAGTTTTCTATCTCAGGACAAACTGATGCACGGAGGATGGTTTATTTGTTTGCTTGTTGACCTTTGAACCTCCGAGAAGGAAGAACAGCACACGTCACCTCCTCCAGTGTTTGTTTTTGCCAGACAAGGCTGTTGCGCCCCTGCGTTTCGCAAACCTGCCCCTTGACCTTAGAGCGATACTTCAGTAACAAACCACGATGGTCAGCGAGGCACAGCTCGCTCTTGGGATCTGACGGATGCTTGTTCCTCTTCCAGAGGCAGGTGGTACCCCAGTTGTCGTGTCTCTTTGCTTCCCTGCTAGCTGACCAGACCTGGCTGATTCATCAGCATGCATTGGAGGCGTTCACACGTTTCGCAGAGGTAAGCGTAGCAGAACGTTGGAGGCATGGCATGTGCTTGGCTCTGTTCACTTCTGTTCTGCAGAATTTCTTCTGTCCTCGGTGTTTAAGCTGTGGATGCCCCATCTCTGGGGGAGTGTTCAAGGCCAGGCTGGATGAGGCTTGGAGCAACCTGGGCTAGTGGAAGGTGTCCCTGCCTGTGGCAGGGGGTGGGACTGGATGATCTTTAAGGTCCCTTCCAACCCAAACAGCTCTCTGATTTGTTGCTCTTCACTGGCCAGTCTGGGTGTTAGTGCTAAGATGCTGTTGCACATCAAAAGTAAGGAGGGCTGATGGGGTTCCAAGGGATTTTGGGGGTTGGAAGTGAAGGAAGGTGAAGCATTGGTTGCTTAGGTCGGTTGCAACAGGGAAGTGACTGTCACAGAAACATTTTCCTTCATTAATATGAATGTACTAAACAACTGTTACTTGACCTTTTTGAAAGGAAACAAGCCACGAAGATGTTGTTCCTCAGTGCCTTAATTCTGAAGAAATTAAGAATGAAGTTATTAGTTTTCTGGCTAAGGTATGTGCATTTTCTTAGTTCATGTCGTTACCCATCCGTTACAAGCAGTACACGCCCTGTGTCTACACCTGCATTGTCTGCAGGGTTCCTGTTGTAAGCTGACAAGTTACCTCTTCAAAAGACAGGCATTTCATCACTTGGGCTGTGTGACTTCCTCTCCTTGCTTCCCTTGGATCAGTTTTGGAAAGCTAAATGAACGCGTGGGAAACATCTGGGGCCTTTTTGCATGTTCAGAAAGTGTTTTCCAAGAGCAGAACGCAGTGGGGGAGGGGATGGCGGTCATGCTGTCACCTAAGGCAGGGCTATCTGGATGCGCAGCTTTAGGCAAGCAGGTAGTTGGCAAGAAACCCCAAGAGCTGCTCTGTCAAAGATGCAGGTGACTTCAACCTCCTGCTCAGGAGTGAGAAATCGGGTTTGCTTTGAAATGCACGTTAAGGTGTCTCCCTCCCCCTTCGTTCTGGTGTATGCATTGAGCCCGCGAGGGCTGGTAACGCCGCCCTGGCTTAGTTACCTCTCCTGTGGCTTTCTCCCCAGACGAGGCAAGTGGAAGAGACAGCAGAAGCACGGACAGAACGCGTGAAGCGAGAGAGGATTACCTGCAGCGCACACATCATGGAAACAGATGGGGAGCTGGAGTCCACAGGAGAGGTACGTGTGCTTTAAACTACCTGGGCTCTCCCACTGATGTCTGTCAGCTCTGGGAAGTATCTAAAGAGCTTCCAGATGACTCTGTTGGTCGTGTGCCCTCCTGTCCCTTGGTATTCTACCCAAGTGCTCTGTGCTGCCTGCCAGCGGGCGAGAAACCTCATAAGGCAAAGGAGCGAGGCTCGTGCAGCTCTGCTCCATCTGAGGGTTTTCTTGCATCTGGATAAAGCCCAATCACACACGCAGAGTGTGAAATGTCTCGTGTTTGCTTCAATCCGCAGCCGCTGGCAAAGAGAGTGTGCCACCCACCCTCTGAGGAGCAGTATAAGTCAGCAGTAGGCACAATGGAGGGGGCAGTGGAGGCTGTGAAGCTGCTGCTCCAGAAAGGGCCCCCCCCCACATGGCTTGCAGGGAGACTGGAGGCTCTACAGGCAGCTCTAGCCATCCTCTGTGACAGCGTACGGTAAGGTGACCAGCAGCTTCCGCAGACCACGAGCCAGCTCAGCTCCCTGCTCTGGGGGAAGAGGCCGCGGTACCAGGACTGCCAGAGAAGGAAACACGGGGCGATGCCCCACTGTGCTGCAGGGTCTCGGTTACGAACTGGGGGGCGAGATGTTGGCCTGTCTTTCACAGTAACTGCCTGGAAGGACTGATACGGTTTTAACGGACGCTGTTGTGCATCTGAGCTGGCATTTTGTACACTGCTCTTCTGCTGTATGGTGATAAACGCTCTGTGAGATTGTATTTTTGAATACCGAGGTGTTTGAACATGTTGCAAGTTACCTTTGTTCCTGTCCCATACAGTGACCAGGCAGGAAGTGTTTTACCTTGATTTTTAAAATACACTCAAGAATAACAGTTTAAGGCTCTGTACTCTCCTCTGACCATACCTCTGCTGCTGGTTCCACGCTAGGGTCACCTTTTAAAAATAATCTTTTATTGGTCACAGTTAAGGGCAGAAAGAACTCTGTGTTAGAGCAGCTTGTGTTTGGTTGGTACTTTACTGCATGGTTGCTGGCACCGCTTGTGCCATCCGCTGACAGAGCTCTAGAAACAGGAATAAATCAGTTGAGTAAACTGTTCGTTCATCTCAGAGTCATCTCTTAGCTAAAACGTTAGAAATGGCACCTTTTAAGGGCTTTACTTCTCTGGGAAAGAAAAAGGCACATTAACCAAGGAACTCGGTGTGACTCTCCTTTATTGTCATCAGTTTCTCAGAGCAGGGATGAGTCCTGGAACAATGGCTAACACCACTCTTGGCCTCCAGTAGCACGTCAGCACCAACACACCCACAACGCCGTTCCTCTTCCGGTAGCAGTGGCGTGCGCCGCCGGGCGTATTGCTTCAGCACAGGCCTCACCCCCGCAGGTTTTTGGCACAGGTTGGAAAGGAGCATCCGTGGCAAGAGACTGGGATCTTGGCAAGGGCCTGCCTTCTGGCAAAAGCAGTGCTGAGGTACTTATCTGTTGTAGTGGGGAAGCAGCGACTTCTCTCGCAGGATCCAACACGCCATAAACTGCCTTTGTCTCTTTCAGTCCAGCCATTACCAGTTAGTGTCATCTTCCCAGTTCAACTCCTCTTCTTCACCCCAGCCTGCAGCTTCAGCCTAGAATCACGTAAAACGACTGACGTTAAGGTATGTGTACTGCACTGGGCACGGGGAGCCGGGCTGTAGCCTGCGTGGCTCGCCGTGGCCGAGCAACACGTTCACACCGAGTGCCAAAAGCCCCTTGTTGTGCCAAGGAGGAAGTGCCAGGATTTGCACCTTCCTGTCTTAAAGGAGTTGTAACTACACAAGGAAACACCTTCAAGACAAGGAGCAAAGTGCCAGGGACATTCTTCCATTGTTTTCCTTAATATTAAAGTAAGAACTGTGTACCAAACCCCCTTCCCATGAAGAACAGGGTGCTGTTAGATGACTTCTTTCCCCCTAGGAAACAGCTGTTGTGCTGCTGTATTCCAACACTCGGTTTGATCTCGCCGTCCACTGCCATGGCGCTTCTCCGCAGCACCGACTGTGCTACAGGGACTCCCCCATCCCAAACCAGGCTTGACACCATGACAGTGCCGCTTCCAAACGCCACAAACACCTTCAGTTTACATCCGAGGCTCCTCTCTCCGTGCTCCCTGCTACCCTGCGGTGCCTCTCTCTCGAGGCTGAGTTAGCAAAACACCTTGAAATCAACACCTGTTCCCCAGCGAATCGGGTGTTCAGGTGCTGCTGCTGGGAGTGCTGCCTCTCCTAGGAAACAGTCCCTGGAGCCGGTGCTGGGGCTGGTGTGATCTGCCTGCTTACTTAGGCTGTTTCACTACCCCCCGGCTTCTCCGAAACGGAGAAGTCTCATCTAGGAAACAAAGTGCCCCAAAAGCTTTACCCTGTAACCCAGATTTCCTGGTCCTTTATTTACAGTGCTGTTAGGTTTTCCGAGGAACGCCAGGAGTGACACGGAGTCCTGAGCATCCTCTGTGCTTGACAGCACCTTCTACTTGTGCCTGGGGTCAGCACCAGAGCCAGCCTCGTTCTCCCTGTCTGACAAACCACGACTCTCCCTAACGCAGCGCATCCGGGATCCGGCAGCACAAGTTAAATCCGTCCCCTCGCCGCGTTTAATGCGGCTGTCTTGCTGCGGCAGTAGGAGCCCTCTGAATTCCTGGTGCCTGGTAAGACCCGTCAGTCAGAGCTCCCCCTCTCCGAGTCCCAGGTAAAGACTCAACTCTCCGGTCGTACGCTGCTGCTGCTTCCTCGGCTTATCGACTGCTGGACCAAGGGGGCAGGCGATGCGACAACAGCGTGTTACGCTACGCGCCCGCGCTAGCATCCTCCCATAAAGCCCACCGCCTCCAGCCTCTTACCTCAATAACATCAGCCGCTGCAAATTTGGGTGAGAACAGCGCGTTCTGGGAAGCACCTTCTCTGC
>NW_010234067.1:3065-7203 GCF_000690775.1 Eurypyga helias | reverse complement strand
CAACCAAGACAGCCGAAGAAGGCTTGATGTCTGGGATCATGTCAGCAAACCAGTCCAGCTCAGGGTCTCGTGCGGGTTTCCTCTTCACTTTGATGGTGAATTCTTCTCCTAGGCCGGACTCGGATGAAGATGTCAACCTTTCCTGAAAGGTCCTTTTGGGCAGCACAGTTTCTCCCAGTTGTTCCTGGTGGTCCCAGTTCTCCCTGCTCCAGCTGTTCCCAGGGCAGGACTTTGTGAGGGGACTCAGTCTGAGGCTTTTGAAGTCTTTGCTCAGTTGATGGGTACCCGGCCCGGGCCTGGGCGTTTCGACCCCATCAGCCTGTGGCACAGCGAGGCAGTTTCCCGAGGACAGTTCGGGACTAGGGCTGCTGGGCTCAAAGTCATCCCAAGGCTTCTCATCCACATCGTGTCCAGCAAAATAAGGTCCCGCGCTGCCCCGTGGCTCTTGGGGCTGAATGTGAATGTTCACAGTCTGCTCCGTGTCCGGCTCCTCTGGCTCGCTCCAGTCTGGCCACTCCTCCACCGGCTTTTCAGAGGTAGTCCAAGAGCTCCGGCCACTTCCTGGTGCATTAATGCTTCCAGGAATTCCATTCAGGGGCGACCGAGTGTCTGGCTCACCTGTAGAAGACAGAGGGGTTACATACTTGGGAGAGCAAGTGTAGGGACAGACCCGTGTCCGAAACTCCTCGGCGTTGCAGGGAGCGCCCAGCACGGAAATAAGCCGGTAATGCCGACTGGAAAGGCGCTTCGGCGCTCGACTCCTCTCACATGCGAAAGCTTTCCAGGCTACGCTTGGTGCGCAGAAGGCTTGACTTCTAGAAAGGAAGAGCTAGGGCTGAGTTTTACCTGTCTCGAGAGCCAGTGGGTTGTCCTGTCGCACGGAAAGCTTCTTGCCGGGGATGTTTCCGGAGGTGGGGAACCCGCTGGAGTTGGTCTTCGAGGGCCGAGAGGTTTGATTTCTCCCGTTGCTTACAACATGACCCGGGGAGGCTGCAGGGATAAAAGAGAAGACCCCAAGTCCACAAGGTGCGTTGTGGACCGGCAGCGCTGGAATGTTTTTTGCATTCGGCAATGCAGACGGGTGCAGCAATCCAACGCCTTGTGTCGCACGGAACATGCGACTCCCATTCGGCAGCTCTTACACAAGGAACAAACTGGTCATGAGAACAGAAGCTTTAAAAATGCTGTCTGCCACCTGCCTCTGTAATGCATGGAGTGACAAATCCCCCATCGTGTGCCTTGTCCGAAAACACAGCACCGACACTGTTCAGAGCGTGAGCGAACACGCTCCAGGCCCGCTTTCCCGCCCGGACAGGAGCAAAGTGGCTGGCAGGAAGAAGTCTCTGCCCGAGGTGAGGCAGGGTGGCAGGCAAGGCCACGCTCTGAACCCACACGAGGCGGGTTTGTTTCCCTGGACCGGCACTGACAGCTCATCCCGGGTCAGTTCCGGAGCCGTGGCGGCGATTCACTGGCCTCGGCTGCGGAAGGCCCTGGGGAGGAGAACCCACCCCCTCCCCAAAGTGCCCTTGGTATGAGGTAGATCCTTGTAGGGCCTTAAGCAAACAGCTTATTAAGCCCCAAGTACAGGTTTTTGCAGGTCCATCACTCGGATTTGAGGACAAAGGTGGCATTTTTGTAGTTTGTCAGTTTAATCGGGTCCAATTTTAAATACATTCGGAAAAACAAACCTGGGTTTAGCGTGCGACCCCAAGGGGTTTATCTACTGTCACCTACTAAAACAACTTAGAGTGCCATAACGCGATGAGCCATCCATGGGTTTTAGTGAGGGGTGGTAGCTGCGAGCACACAGGTCATCAGGAAGGAAAGGTGGATGCTTAGGACTGCTGTCGCGTGTTCCGTTCGCTATCTGTACGCCTAACGTGGGACATGTGCCGGCTCTTCCCGCCAGTTACAAGCTTGAGTATCCCAAAAAGCTTTCCCTTAGTACACTGCTTACAAGTTATCTAGCAGGTGCAGGGACTATGTTCTTCAGTGGGATTAGCTGAAAAGCCTCCTGAGAGCTGAGAGAATAGGGAAGTTCGTGTTCCTTTTCCAATCTATGAATAGAAATTGGGGGAAGAGGAGGAGATTTACTGGTTTTAAAACCAAAGGACAGAGGGCATGTTAAAACAACTGGCTGGAGAGACAGCCAAGTGCTTTAGAAGGATGGTAGTTTTCCTTCAAAGACAAACACACAATCTTTGCTTCTTAATTTTAAGATATTTGTAAAAATGTTACCCCATATATTTCCTATGTTCAAAATACTTCTGTGTAACTCTTCTTATGATATATAATTCTTCTTATATATATAATGATGATATATAATTCTTCTGATACCAATTCTGCATCTGCAAACAGTCAGCACCTTGTTTAGAACTAAAGTTTAACTGCCTATTAGCCTTTTTTCATAGAATCATAGAATGGTTTGGGTTGGAAGGGACCTTAAAGATCACCCAGTTCCAACCCCCCTGCCATGGGCAGGGACACCTTCCACTAGACCAGGTTGCTCAAAGCCACATCCAGCCTGGACTTGGACACAGCCTGTCGACAGCAGGCTGTCTTTTTTCGTTCAACCTGTCGACAGCAAAAGATTAATCACCCAAGGCGTTCTGCCGTGTTGCTTGGCCAGAAGGAGCAAAAATCCTGGGAGCGCTCTGCCCCTATCGCTTACCTTCTGGGGAGAGATCGGCCGTCTTCATGAAACTTGGCGCAGAGCGCTTGAAAATCTTCACTCTTTCTCCACCGACAACCACATCGGGCCCGAGCAGGGAGACGAGGACCGCTAAGCTGTGCAGCGTTATTGCGACGATGGAGTCGCTGGTGTCTCGGAGGCCCAGCAGTACCTACAGCGAGAACGTGGTACGATGAACGGTGGCAGGGCAGCAGGCTGAACAAAACCAGCGCTCCCGTGGGGATGGGGCCGGCCCAGAGAGGCTGCCAACCCAGTGCCGCGAGATCCCGGCCTTAAGCGGAGACCCGACGCGACCAGGAAAAATCCCATATCCTAGGATCTAGGGCGTATTGTTTTGGTGTCCTTAACCTGAGGCAGTATGATGTTCTTCAGCTCCTCACGGGAGAAGAGTTCGGCGTAGGCGTGAATGTGAGACAGCAGCACCATTCGAACGTGCTCCTCGTGAACCTCGAACAGCTTCAGCAGCACGGGAATGACGTGCGTCTGGAACAAGGCCGGCGACAGCAGGCAGCTGGGCTGGTTTTCGCCGATTTGCTCTAGGGAAGAGAGTGGGAAAAGGCTCCTTTAGTAATGAGACAGCTCACCCAGAAGCCACTCGCTGAGAAACCATCGCAGCTGAGATGTAGAGGGACACCCCACTGCCAAGTCTGATCCCTTGTCAGCCGCCAACATGGCTTGTTTGGGATGTCGGAGGCGGGAGGGAGGAGAGACAGCAGTGCCCGTGTCCGTCACTTGATGGCAGCGGCTCGGAACGCGGAAGGTTGGGAAAGTAGAAGAGACCAAGCAGCCGTAGAGGAGGAGGAGTGCTGTGGCAGAAGGAGGGAGGGCAAGAAGAGGGATGTGCAGTGAGCCGCTGAGAAACCTGGGGGTGGGCAGGTAGGGGGATACATTCTTGCCCAGGCAATTCCTAATTCTCTTCCCAGCATCAGCAGAGCAGTGGAATGTACTGCACTTGCCTCAAGTTGCACCAGGGGATGTTTAGATTGGATATCAGGAAACACGGAAAGGGCTGTCAGGGATTGGAACGGGCTGCCCAGGGAGGGGGTGGAGTCACCATCCTGGGAGGTGTTGGAAAACTGTGGACGTGGTGCTCAGGGACACAGTTCAGCCATGACCTTGGCAGTGCTGGGTCAGCGGTTGGGCTCGATGATCTTAAAGGTCTTTTCCAGTGCCAAATATGCTATGAAATGGGGTGGCACACGTAACCGTCCTTTCCAGTTCTCTGTTACAGCATTTGCTCTGGTTAAACAACCCCCCCTATGCCCTTGATTTGATAGAACAACCACTCTGAGCTCATCCCAAACCTGTCAGCAGTAATTCTGAAGAGAGAAAGCCTTTAAAGGTCACCTTTCTTTGGACCCAGCAGATGAGGAAGGAAGCTCTTGACAGCTACAGGTTCTGCAAACACGAGCTGATTGAGCAGAAGAGGCACCAGCCGCGACGCTA
>NW_010234067.1:0-3006 GCF_000690775.1 Eurypyga helias | reverse complement strand
AGCAGGAATCTGCATTCCAGGAGGGAGCAGTTAGTATCACGTCAACCTTCTATGCATTTACAACCGTGTCCCTTTTTATATCGCTTTCCTCTCCACGTCTGCCCCATCTCCTAGAAACACAGCCCTGTCACATCCTCCCGCTCTGCGTTCACACTACCCAGCAGGACCACGCTCTGCTCCTGCCTGAGGCTTTCCAGCAAAGCAGGAGCCAGAGGCACAGCCCATCAGCCCCCACCACAGATCACAGCACATCCCGAGGCACCGCTGCAGCCCACTTGTGAAGGTTTCCCCTCTCCGTGTGATACACTTCAGAGGTGGTCTACAGCGCCTGGGTCGTTTGTTTAAGTCAGAGTTTGATTTTGTGCAACAATCAGCTTTTCTCTAGGCCGGGAGGAGCCAGCAACTGCCCCGTCCTGCAGCACAGTATCTGTTCCCTCCCCTGGTAAACACTGCTGTTAGAGACAGATCCATCCCCTCCCGCCCCTTAGTCCCAACCCGGTGGAATCAAACCAGTGTTGATCATGGGAGTGCAAGAGAGGCAGAAAATAGCCCTCGGAGAACAGCCAGGCTCTTTTATATGGAAAAATAGCTTAAAAAGATCACCACCTCCCTTTTGCAGGCTCAGATAAGGCCGTGACAGCAAGGAAGCTTCCCTTACAGGAACCTTCTTGGGAGCAACGACAGGATGCTGTGCTACTGCAGCCAAGACACCCACCAGCTCTTCCCCAGCCCACGCTGGCAGCCCAAGGTTAATGCACCCCACTCGTGCTCTTACAGGAGCTGCCTAAAGGGGAAGGGCGTGCAGCCTCGAGAGGGGCCGGGTGCTACGTCTCCCTCACTGCTAGAGCGCCTGGAAGAGAACCCGAATCGCTCAGTTTGTGCCAATATCACCAGCTTTGTGCCCCACAGAGTGAATTAACTAGAACACAGACAGCGGCGTGGCAGGGGCCGGCAGGTATCAGAACGCTGCGGAGCCCGGCAGGCACCGCTCCTCCCGAGCGACAAAACAAGCGGGAAAGGAGGGAGGGAGTAGTTTGCTCTGATGCCATCGCTACTTTGGCTGGAGAAGCTGAAATACGAGAGAGCAAACAATGTTCTGCCAGAGCAATCAAAATCAGGCAGCCGAGGAACTCCCGCTCCGGCCGTCAGCCCTCCCAGGTTCCCCCATCCCATCCGGCAGAAGCACTTCCCACATGACAGTTTCCTCACTTACTTGAAAAACGCAGTTTTTTCCTCCTCGGACTTTAGTGTCAACGTCTTCAGGAAGTTCACAACTTCCAGAAAATCGTTCCTAAGCACAAAACCAGCAGGCGTGATCCTTAGTGAGGTTAACCCACCCACGACTAAGAGACTGCAAACCCCTGCCAGGTGGAGGGATGCGGGACAAATGCTGGTGGGCCAAGAGCTGCGCCATGTTTTCTTCCCCAGAGGATTTCCCACCACCTCCCATGCGCTTGGGGAGCTTAATTTAAGGCAATCTTTGTCACAGACCCCCCTAAAAGGCAGGGATTAAGTCTGCGCTTCCCGCCCGACATTAACGCCTTCCGCACAATCAACGCACGTGAGGCACAGAAACATGCCAGGAGGGTCGGGATATTCCTTCCCTTTACCTGAAGAACTCGTGAGACAAGAGGCTGGACAGCGGTGGGCGACACTTGGGGTCTGGATTCAGCAGCGTACAGCGCAAGGTTTGCTGAAAGCCGGAGAGAATATCCCCTGAAACTGAAAGCCAGAGTGCCTGCCGTTAGGTTTCTCTCTCAAAACTGCACGTAACTATGTTCAGGAGTCCTCCACCCACCCAAAAACTTGTTTCTAGAAGTCTATTTGATGGCAGAATTGCTCGTGTCTGTCCCTAAGGGATGGGAGAACAGCCTTTCCACCTCTCTCCCTAGGCTTCGTGGATATCAAGGGCTGCTGCTGTCCTCCAAGCCCCCTCCCGACCGCCGCAGCACAGATTTGGGAGCGCTTGTGTTCCTGCAGGCCGCATCCGACCGCAGGCAGAGGGGAACGCAGGCAAAGCCCGGATTTTAACCCAGAGCACGTCCGTCAGCTGCCGACAATTGGCACAGGCCCGTCGACAGCGAAACCGACGCCTGTCGTTCCTCACCCTGATCGTTCAGGACCGTCAGGAGGTTTTCCACCGTTGTTCCGAACGCGTAGGCATCCCGCGCGTGCCCACAGCTGCTGGGCAGGATTTGGAAATCTGCTGACTGAGAAAACAATAAAGCCAAAAAGATGAGCAAAGCAGGGGTTTATGAAATAGTCAATAATTTCCGTGAATCTCTGTTCCACCCCCATCATGTACCCTCTCGGGTTCTTTTTACAGCAGCAAAGCCTCACTAAGTGCTCTACAAGTAGAAAATTGCGCTAAAAAGATCCTCCAGCGGAGAGTTCATAGCCCAGAGGAGCGGTAATTCCCCCGTGGACGCAGGCAGCAAGTCAACAACTTGCAGCATTTCTATGGAAACAGGCGCTAATCAGAGAGCGCGCGCTCCCTCGAGATAAGCCGCTCCGGCTGCTTAATAGCCAGGAGGTGACTAACGAGCGAGGAAGAACCAAGGCCGCTGTAAGCGGGAGTTACACAACCCTGCAATCCCAGCCATCCAGTTGTGCAAATCTTTGGTGGTTTGGAAGCATTAAAGCTGCGGCACGGAGTGTTTGAGAAACATTCCAGCAACCTGCTGTCCTGCCACCCCTCGGAGTTTCACTTCCCCGTGCCCAACGCCGTCCCCAGACCAGGGGTGGGAGGGAAAAAGGGGAAGAGAGTAAACCTGGGGTGTTACCCAACAGCCACTTCCTCCCGTTCAGGCACAAGGAAATAAAACGCATGAATGAACACTGCTTCCCAAACTTTGATTTGCCGCCAGCAGGAAGTCCCTCCAGCCAGCGACGCTACTCACCCTCTCCTCGCAAGGGATGCATGACTGGTCTCGCACCGACGTGACGTGGCAGAGGAACTGGAAGAAGAGGGGAGAGGGGAGCTGTCTCAGCCGCTCGCCTGTGCCA